>NC_086446.1:422454757-422754757 GCF_028390025.1 Pseudophryne corroboree | reverse complement strand
TATATTCAATGCAGTGTGTGTTTCCTCTAAAGGGGAAATACTGTACAGTGAGTCTATGCAATCCTTTTCCCTATAACAGTATTATGTCTAGCATGCAGGGGCGCCGGAATGTTTTGAGGTGGGGCGGGCATAGAAAAAAAAAATGACCATTAATATTTACTTACAATAAGATGACTCAAATTTACATCTCTACAGATTTACCAAATTTTTAACACTCATTTATAATTTACAACCGTGAAAATCAGAAACTCTAGAACAGCAAGTACTAGAACAGATAGTATTACATGTTTAGCACTTTATGCCATTCTCCAACAGGAAGTGATGTCACTACCTGACTTAGAGGTGTTTGGGTTATAAATACAAGCCCAGTCCCAGCAGAACATTACCCCTTGATGAAGTCTGCATAGACGAAACGCATTGGCCATTCCATATAGAACTTCTGCATCACAGATAAGCTACCTCTAGATTCCTTCATATGTTGTTCATGTTTTACTTTTTATAATTGATCATTTTTACATAGCTATATATATATATATATATATATATATATATATATATATATATATATATATCTCCAGCAGCAGCCGACACTCACATATATTGAAATCAGCCTGCCCTCCGGTGAACAAATCAAAGTGCCATATTCCTCCAAAAGAACTCGGCACTCGGCGACAACATGAATAGCAAAATAATTATTTATCCAAGACTCTTGTTGTCTCTGAGTGCCGAGTTCTTTTGGCGGAATGTATACATATATATATATATATATATATATGTGTGTGTATATAGAGATATATACACACACACACACATATATATACACATATATACAGTCAGGTCCATAAATATTGGGACATCGACACAATTCTCATATTTTGGGCTCTATACACCACCACAATGGATTTGAAATTAAACAAACAAGATGTGCTTTAACTGCAGGCTTTCCGCTTTAACTTGAGGGTATTTACATCAAATCAGGTGAATGGTATAGGAATTACAACGGTTTCTATATGTGCTTCCCACTTTTTAAGTGGCCTTAGACAGGAAACTTAGTGGACGTTCAACTTCCTCGCTAAAACCTGTCACATCAGTGTGGACCACAATGTCCTTAATGTTACGTCCTCTGGTGAAACATGCCATAAGACGCTTGTTTTTAAAAGTTGGAAGAGTACTGTCAGAGGATACAATAGGCCACAAGGCTCTAGAGGCACGTGGAATAACTGCACTTGTCGTGTTGTATTGAGTGACAAATGGGATCATCTCCCCTCTTGTTTTTTTAACGCTAGGGGAAAGCAGATTGCATCTAGGAACGGCCATGACCTCCATTTTCTGAGTCAGCAATTTTCTGTGATCGTAACCTCTTTGTAAGAATTTGATGATAAGTCTATCAAGCTCTTCCTCCAATTTCGATCGATCACTGGTGATCCGAGCTATCCTCATCATCTGTGACCTAGGGAGTCCCTTAACTAAGCCTTTGGGATGGTGGCTGTTAGCCTGGAGCAGGGTGTTCTGGTCCGTGGGTTTAGTATAGAGGCCTGTCTGGATCTGCCCATCCTTGATGGTCACCTGGACATCCAAATAGTTGATAGTGGATGCATTAGTCACATAAGTAAATTTGATGGGGGATTCTCGTGAGTTCGCTGTCGCCATCAATGCGTCAAAAAGGGGCGGAGGACCGGTCCACATAATAAACATCATCTATGAAACGGGTGTATAAAAGAATATGTTGAGCCATACTTGCTGATATCTAGACACTGAATCATTGATCAGCCTAATATATGATTTAATAGACGGATTGGTTGAAGGCGGATCAAAAGAAGATAAATGTCTAGAATTAATGAAATCGTTATGTACAGTAAACTGGTTAATCGGTATATCTTCGGACCGTTGCGTTTGAAAAAACTCCTGGAGTCTTAGTTTGCGGGCAAAACGGTGGATACCTGCCAAGTGAAATCGTCGAATCTGGTAGTTGGAACGAACGATAATTCCCTTTTCCAAAACTGAAAGTTCATGGGGGGTAACGGTCCTATTCGATAAATTGTACACTAACGATTCCTCCTTGTTGTGGCCCCTCTTGCACCTCGCCCACTGCCCGCCCCTGCGGGTGGTCTTCCGCGTCTGCCTTTTTCTTTGGAAGTGGAGGTTGCTGGAGTCCCCTCTAAAGGGGCATATGAGGTGTTGGGGGGAGTCTTCAATCTCATGTGGGGTGGTTTCAGTTTCACTATTAGAAGTGGCTGACATACGTGATTGTGCCTCACGTCTCCTACGCCAGCTGTGTCTAGCTCGTGCATTATAAGATGTTTTAACTCCTTGTTCTCCCCCCATCAGCCACCTATAGACCCGGTTGCTCCCCATCGTTTGCTAATATCTTTATGTTTAAGGAGGAAATTGAAATCTTCTTCAAAAACCCGGAAATGGCTCAACATATTCTTTTATACACCCGTTTCATAGATGATCTGTTTATTATGTGGACCGGTCCTCCGCCCCTTTTTGACGCATTGATGGCGACAGCGAACTCACGAGAATCCCCCATCAAATTTACTTATGTGACTAATGCATCCACTATCAACTATTTGGATGTCCAGGTGACCATCAAGGATGGGCAGATCCAGACAGGCCTCTATACTAAACCCACGGACCAGAACACCCTGCTCCGGGCTAACAGCCACCATCCCAAAGGCTTAGTTAATGGACTCCCTAGGTCACAGATGATAAGGATAGCTCGGATCACCAATGATCGATCGAAATTGGAGGAAGAGCTTGATAGACTTATCATCAAATTCTTACAAAGAGGTTACGATCACAGAAAATTGCTGACTCAGAAAATGGAGGTCATGGCCGTTCCTAGATGCAATCTGCTTTCCCCTAGCGTTAAAAAAACAAGAGGGGAGATGATCCCATTTGTCACTCAATACAACACAACAAGTGCAGTTATTCCACGTGCCTCTAGAGCCTTGTGGCCTATTGTATCCTCTGACAGTACTCTTCCAACTTTTAAAAACAAGCGTCTTATGGCATGTTTCACCAGAGGACGTAACATTAAGGACATTGTGGTCCACACTGATGTGACAGGTTTTAGCGAGGAAGTTGAACATCCACTGAGTTTCCTGTCTAAGGCCCCTGGGTGCTACAAGTGCCCGAAGTGTACTACTTGTTCATATATGCTGACTGGACCTTCATTTAAACACCCACATGAAGATCGTAATGTTTCTATTAGACATGTACTTACGTGCACTTCTTCTTACATTATTTATATCATAGTTTGCCCTTGCAACTTGGTATATGTGGGTAAGTCCATTAGAACTATGAGGGAACGTATGGCTCTCCATCGGTCTGCAATCAAGAAAGCCACTTTGGGGAAAGTAGCTGACCAACCTGTCGCCAGGCATTTTGTGGAAGTAGGACATTCTATTAATGACCTTAGGCACATGGCTATTGACCATGTAGAAAAATCTGTGAGAGGAGGTGACCGTGAGAACAGACTCCTTCGGTTAGAGGCTAGATGGATCCACAAACTAGGAACCATCAGCCCAGGGGGCCTTAATGAGATGATGCCATGGAACCTATTTATCCATAAATAACTGTGATTAATTGTGGCTACATTTGGTATATTTTCAGGCTGTTTAGCCTCTAGTACCTTGCACTCTGTCCCTCGAGATTTATTCTTATATTCATATTTGTATTTATATTTATACAGTCTTCGGCTCTCATATTTGGTTTCATGCATTGCAACATGTATCTTTCTCTTTTTTTTCAGGTCATTCTGTTACAGTTACTCTGTCTTAATGTGTCTCTTTTTTAGCACTGTCTGTTAATTTTGTCACGCTTCTTTCTTTCATGACACATTACTGGCAGTTTACCTTAATGGCATATAAATTTAATCAGCGTGCTATATGTTTTTTCCATATAGCAATAGTTATGGTTTTTCTTTTAAGGTAATACTGTATGTGATTAGGGCTTAATTGAATGTTTTTTCTATAGCTCATTTATCACAGTAACCATATCGACTAAGTGGACTTATTAGGTCCGATATATACTGCCAGAACTGTGTTTCAGGTGTGGGGTACTGTATATTTATTTTATGTCTCCACAGCGCACTACAATTCCCACTAAACTGTGCGGCAACAACGGACACCAGGTTGCCATGGCGCCGGGCGGCCGCTTGTGGATGACGTCACCCGATAGCGCCGGACGGCTTTGCCGTTTGGCGCTCACTACGTGCACACTAGGGGCTTCTATCACACTATAAAGGTATGCTTTTGTTTTTATTTATTGTTGTACACCTTGACAAAGGGGCATGTGAGCCCCGAAACATCGGACCATTTGATTTGTTGTTTAAATATAAGTTATTGACTTTAAGACGCCGAGTGCCGCTCCTTCTTCCTTGTCGTTGTATATATATTATATATATATATATATTTTTTTTTTTTAAATATCTACATGTAAAGTATTTGTCTTCCCATTTTAATATATCCTGCTTTTGTAAATATAAAATATCTATGTTATAGTTTTACTTGGCTATCTGATCCACTTTTTAACCTATTTTCTATGACTTCAATACGTTCTTGCTATAAACTTGACCCAATCAGTCACTGATACCTCTATTCACCTGTTTTATGTTCCATTTGAACAGTAACTTACCATTGCCATTTAGAGGCTAGCCGACGCCCTTAAATTTAGGGAGTGTCTATTCAGTAGACTAATTTTGATAAATCATACTGTTGCTAGAAGACACCTCACAAGTGGCGCTGTACACCCTCATATATGTGAGTGTGTATATATATACACACACACACACACAAAAATGTAAATGCATTTCTTTTAGCAGAATGAACATAATAATAAGTTATGATGGCTAATGTTCAAACATGTCTATCTGAGTCTGTTATAATCACATTTCCCATTCCAAAGCCAGCATGGAGAGAGGAACTAAAAATACAAAATGAAAAAAAAAAAAAAAATCCAGTGTATCAGAATTTGAATGTTTCCTTAACAAAGAAAACTGGATTCTTTGTTGCGTTGTAGCATCATTACCAGACACATATTATAATTCTTTTTAAATGCTTTGGTTAAATGACAATAACATTTTCATTTGTTGGGGTATCAGAGTGCATTATATATTTGTTTTATTATTTATTATAATTACTCCAAATATTTGGATGACCTTAGAAATAATAATAATAATTACAAAATATTTGATGGTCTTCTGACAGGCCTCTGGAGATTGTCGAATCCCTCTACTCATTCCGTCACTTTCCACTCTACAGAGCACCATTCATTTCTAAACTGGATTATATACTGTTGGCTGATAAATGTATTTCTGATGTCTGTGATGCTATGGTGGGTAATGCCTCATTGCTGACCCTGCACCTAACTTGGGGGGAATGTAATAGGGTGTGAGAATCAGAAAGTGAGAGATTTTGTGAGTTCTGTTTTTTTTTGTTTGTTTTTTTTTGTTTTTTTTGGGGGGGGGGGGGGGGGGGTTTAAGTGGCAATCATTTACATGCGAAAACCAGGTTGATTTTCCCATGTAAATTATTGCCACAGGAAAACTCTCACAAAATCTCTCACTTTCTGATTCTCACACCCTATTACATTACCCCATTGGGCTCAACTCTATTGTCCTGCTCTACTAGTACAGTGCATCCGGAATGTATTCACAGTGCTTCACTTTTCCCACAGATTGTTATGTTACAGCCTTATTCCAAAATGGAATAAATATTTTTTTCCCCTCAGAATTCTACACACAATATCCCATAATGACAACATGAAAAAAGTTTTTTTTAAGATTTTTGCAAAATCATAAGTACATGTACATAAGTATTCACAGCCTTTGCTCAATACTTTGTTGATGTGCCTTTGGCAGCAATTACAGCTTAAAGTCTTTTTGAATATGATTCCACAAGCTTGCCACACCTATCTTTGGGCAGTTTTGCCCATTCCTCTTTGCAGCACCTCTCAAGCACCATCAGGTTGGATGGAAAGCATCGGTGCACAGCCATTTTCAGATCTCTCCATAGATGTTCATTCGGATTCAAATCTGGTCTCTGGCTGGACCCTCAAGGACATTCCTAGAGTTGTCCTGAAGCCACTCCTTTGATATCTTGGCTGTGTGCTTAGGGTTGTTGTCTTGCTGAACCGTCGCCCCAGTCTGAGGTCAAGAGCGCTCTGGATCAGGGTTTCATCCAGTATGTCTCTGTACATTGCTGCATTCATCTTTCCCTCTATCCTGACTAGTCTCCCAGTTCCTGCCACTGCAAAACATACCCACAGCATGATGCTGCCACCACCATGCTTCACTGTAGGGATGCTATTGGCCTGATGATGAGCGGTGCCTGGTTTCCTCCAAACATGATGCCTGGCATTCACGCCAGAGTTCAATCTTTGTCTCATCAGTCCAGTCATGGTCTGAGAGTCCTTCAGGTGCATTTTGGCAAACTCCAGGCGGGCTGCCATGTGCTTTTTACTAAGAAGTGGTTTTTGTCTGTAGCTCTGACAAAGTGACCATCGGGTATTTGGTCACCTCCCTGACTGGAGCCCTTCTCCCCCGATCGCTCAGTTTAGACAACCTGCCAGCTCTAGGAAGAGTCCTGGTGATTCTGAACTTCTTCCATTTATGGATTATGGAGGCCACTGTGCTCATTGGGACCTTCAAAGCAGAGATATTTTTCTGTACCCTTCCCAAGATATGTGCCTCGAGGCAATCCTATCTCGGAGGTCTACGGACAATTCCTTTGACTTCATGGTTTGTGCTCAGACATGAACTGTCAAGTGTGGGACCTTATGTAGACAGGTGTGTGCCTTTCCAAATCATGTCCAATCAACTGAATTTGACAACAGGTGGACTCCAATTAAGCTGTAGGAACATCTCAAGGATGATCAGTGGAATCGGTGTACCTGAGCTCGATTTTGAGCTCCATGGCAAATGCTGTGAATACTTATGTACATGTGATTTCTTAGTTTATTTTTAATAAATTTGCAAAAATCTAAAAAAAAAAACTTATAGCGTCGTCATTATAGGGTATTGTGTGTAGAATTTTGAGGGGAAAAATGAATTTATTCCATTTTGGAATAAGGCTGTAACATAACAAAATATGGAAAAAGTTAAGCGCTATGCATACTTTCCGGTCTGCACTGTACATATCATGTTTGTTGTTTTCCTTACCATTTGTATCAATCTAAAACTTTTCAACAGATTCTTAAACTTAAATGGGCATAATTTTGTAATGACAACTTGGTGCACTGTGATGATCCTATGCAATTTTTTTTGTGAAATGTTGAAAATCGTTATGCATGGCCACATTATTGCGTACATTTCCTAATGCAAAATAAAAATCTTAATGAGACCTATTTGTCCTTGCACCTCTGATCAGGGTGATGCTCTCTTGGACAGCTTTACTCAATCTAGGCAACGAATGGAGGGCATCCTACTCTGTCAAGTCAAGCAACAAATACCACTTTCAGACAGAAAAATATCAAATTCCCGTGTTTTTTCCGGTTTTGTGAAGCCGGGAAAAACACGGGTTACAGTTTCTAACCCCATTTCACACAGCACATTTAACCCAGATTATTCCCTGGTCGACCCTTTTCAGACAGAACCCATGTCAGCCCTGCAATAGACTTGTTTGCAATAGACTGTTTTTATGGCACACAGAGATGAGGTCATGAAAAGTGGGTGGTGACTGCTCACAGCATTGCATCAACCATGGCCGACGAGGTACTGCTGAGTAGCCCTGAGTTCTTGCTGTTTTTTGCTGTTTCACACAGCAAATGAGAGCCTGATGCACGTGCTTGCACTGTGCTACCTGGCACAGTCTTATGCCAAGAGGAGAAGGGAACAATTTCTGGCGGAGAGGGCTAATACTTGACGCCGGTATTTGCGCAGGAGGAGGGCCCTAATTGTGGGCAGCATTTCATCTACCCTGAGATTTACCAGCACGACTAATCGATCATTGTTGACCAGAGACCACAGGTATGGACAAGCTTTCTGGGCGACCGTGGAAGCTTATCAGAGATGTGTATTGTTAAACTTCATTGGCTGGCCAGGTCGTGCTCACGACTCCTGGGTACTTGGCAACTCTGAATTGTTCCAGATTGCAGAGGAGAACCAACATGGCTGGTTGTTCCCTAGAGAGGTAATATATCTCTTTTAATGGGTTATATTTTTCAGAGCAGAATAATAATACAATAGATTGCAATTATGGTATAGGGCCGGCCTCTTACGCTGTGTAGCAGGGGTGTTAATCTATAGCAGCTTGTGGAACTAAACCTCCCAGCATGCCCCTGGCACAAATTTTCTATTTGGGGGTGCTGCAACTGTGGCAGGGCATGCTGGCATGTGTAGTTCCACAACAGCTGGAGGCACGCAAGTTTGACACCGTTCAGTTTCACCATGGAATATGGGAAAGGTTTGCAGCGAGGATCCTCACAGCTGTGACCCCGAAGGTGGGTAAGGATGGATGGAGGGTAGGGCTAGGCTGTGGAAAGAGGGTTAGGCGCTAGGGTGGGGGAGGGTTTAGGATACTTATCTCACCCATGTCAGGATTAGATTGTTGGAATTCATAATTATTCCCTGTACTTTCCTGAACATTATGTATGCCACCTATACTATATATATATTTTTTTTTCCCATTACAGAAATCAAAGTTTGTTGATGGGGTGGAGATCCCGGTGCACCTTATTGGAGATGCGGCATACCCTTTGAGGTGTTGGCTCCTCAGGGGCTTCACACAACATCTTCCACTCTCTCCGGAACAAGTGAATCTCACCCACACTCTCTAAGCAGTTCTCAACAAAAGCTCTTATTACTCATCCAAAAGTGAAAACCACCCGGGTAGGCAAACTCAGGATAAGGATCAGTCTGGTCTCTGCTCAGCACCCTTAGGACAGCTCCGGAAATTTTGAGTCCGCTAACACAGACAGCCAACGCGTTTCAACCCTTTTTACTAGGGTCTTTCTCAAGGCAATGTGTTAGCATGTAGTTTCTACAGTCCTTTAAACTATGATTTGACCAATCCCAGGATTCCGCCGTCAGCTTCATTTTCCCGCCTTTTTCGGACTGCCACCTCCTAATAGGAAATACATCATATTCCTTCATCCACGCTGGCTCACCCAGCGGTTCATGTCTCGCCGTGTTCCCCACAGGAAACACGTCATCTAGAGCGGCCGCTGGTCACAGCCGGAAGTTGCCCGCAAACGCAGTCATCACGTACTTCCGCTCCGTGGATATTCTGGCGGAAGTGTTCAACAAACCCCATAGACGGCCGGGTGGAAGTGTTCGAATAGTGAATGTAAACAAACATCCTTACTAATAATGTCCACATTGAGTCCTTTAATAAAAAACACCTATTATAGAGATAAAAACATTAAAAAAACGGAGTATTAACTGATATAACACCAAAAAATAGCAGCATAAATGGATAAACAAAAGTGCATGAAGCTAACTAATAGCAGCATAGATAGATAAAAGTGCACAGTGTTGGCTACAAGAACCATTTCAGTTCAAAATCACTGTTTAAACCGTGTGGTTGTAGTGTGTTACATTCATAAATTAGCTGCATCTCACTCTTAGCCAAACGTGAAGCAATGTCCCGCTGGTGGAGATTAAATTTTAAAAGTTTAATACCCGCAAACCTAATGATGTGTTTAGGGGAACAATTATGAAACTTCTTAAAATGAGACGATAGGGCATGGGTTTCAAGTCCCTTTTTTATGTTACGACAATGTTCCCCAACCCTCACTTTAAGCGCTCGAGAAAATGTCTTTATTAAGGATTTTATCATGTGCAATACAAGCAATATTGTTTACTGTATTGAGTGCACATGTCACTTATTTTATATTGGCCGTACTTCTCGAGCGCTTAAAGTGAGGGTTGGGGAACATTATCGTAACATAAAAAAGGGACTTGAAACCCATGCCCTATCGTCTCATTTTAAGAAGTTTCATAATTGTTCCCCTAAACACATCATTAGGTTTGCGGGTATTAAACTTTTAAAATGTAATCTCCGCCAGCGGGACATTGCTTCACGTTTGGCTAAGAGTGAGATGCAGCTAATTTATGAATGTAACACACTACAACCACACGGTTTAAACAGTGATTTTGAACTGAAATGGTTCTTGTAGCCAGCACTGTGACTTTTATCTATCTATGCTGCTATTAGTTAGCTTCATGCACTTTTGTTTATCCATTTATGCTGCTATTTTTGGTGTTATATCAGTTAATACTCCATTTTTTAATGTTTCTATCTCTATAATAGGTGTTTTTTATTAAAGGACTCAATGTGGACATTATTAGTAAAAATGTTTGTTTACATTCACTATTCGAACACTTCCACCCGGCCGTCTATGGGGTTTGCTGAACACTTCCGCCAAAACATCCACGGAGCGGAAGTACGTGATGACGGCGTTTGCGGGCAACTTCCGGCTGTGACCAGCGGCCGCTCTAGATGACGTGTTTCCTGTGGGGAACACGGCGAGAGATGAACCGCTGGGTGAGCCAGCGTGGATGAAGGAATATGATGTATTTCCTATTAGGAGGTGGGAGTCCGAAAAAGGCGGGAAAATGAAGCTGACGGCGGAATCCTGGGATTGGTCAAATCATAGTTTAAAGGACTGTAGGAACTACATGCTAACACATTGCCTTGAGAAAGACCCTAGTAAAAAGGGTTGAAACGCGTTGGCTGTCTGTGTTAGCGGACTCAAAATTTCCGGAGCTGTCCTAAGGGTGCTGAGCAGAGACCAGACTGATCCTTATCCTGAGTTTGCCTACCCGGGTGGTTTTCTCTTTTGGATGAGTAATAAGAGCTTTTGTTGAGAACTGCTTACCATCAGTTCTCCACTGCATCTGGTAATTGTTCGGTCCCTCAGGGGCATCACTGTGGAATATTGGAGTGTTTTATCTGTGTGTACTGTAATAAACCTGTTTTACTGCACATGAAATTTTATGTTTTTACCCCCACATGTGGAGTGGATAATATTCAGAACTCAATGTGGATTGGAAGATTTATGAAGCATTTGTAAGGAATGTATACCTCTTCCAAACCTGATATCACAGCCCGGAGAGACTCCATTTTGAACTTGAACTCCTTTAGAAAGGGGTTCAGTGATTTTAGGTTCAGAATGGGCCTGACCGAACCATCCGGTTTCGGTACCACGAAAAGGTTCGAATAGTAACCTGTGGTTTGCAAATGAGGAGGAACTGGCACAATGACCTGTGCCTCCACCAACTTCTGTACAGCCTCTTGTAGGACAGTTCTGTCTGCCAGTAGAACTGGCAAGCCTGATTTGAAAAAAATCGGTGAGGGAGATTTTGAAATTCCAGCCTGTAACCCTGGGACACAATATCTATCACCCAGGAATACAGGCCGGACGATACCCAGATGTGACTGAACTGTCTGAGTATCGCTCCCACTGGCCCTGCTTCCACTCTGCGCTGTCCACTGTCATGCATAAGACTTTGGCGTACCTGAAACAGGCTTTTGTTCCTGGGAACCTGTGTCAGCAGGTTTCCTGGATTTAACTCGACCTCCCCTAAAGAAGGTATTGGACGGTTTGGTCTTTCTAGGCTTGTTAGGCCGAAAGGACTGTGATGCTGATGAAGAGAAGGATTTCTTCGGAGCAGGTGCAGCTGAGGGAAGAAACGGAGACTTACCCGCCGTAGCCGTGGATATCCACGCATCCAAAGCTTCCCCAAAGAGAGCTTGACCTGTGTAGGGTAGGGACTCCACGCTGTTCCTGGATTCCGTGTCGGCCAACCACTGGCGCAGCCACAGTCCCCGACGAGCCGAAACAGACATGGAAGAGATTCCCGCAGCCATGGAACCCAGGTCTTTCATGGATTCTACCATAAAACCTGCTGAATTGTGAATGTTACGCAAAAGCTATTCAACATCACCCTTACCCATCGTATCCAAATCCTCAAGTAAGGTGCCTGACCACTTAACTATAGCTTTTGCAATCCGTGCACTAGCAACTGTGGGACGTAATATGGCCCCCGAAGCGGTGTACATTAATTTAAGTGTATTATCAATTTTGCGAGCAGCCGGCTCCTTTAAGGCGGTAGATCCCGGAACAGGCAAAACCACCTTTTTTGAGAGTCTGGACACAGATGCGTCAACAATTGGCGGGTTTTCCCATTTTTTTCTATCCTCAGGGAAAGGGAATGCCACCTGGACCCTTTTAGGGATCTGGAATTCTTTCTCAGGGTTTTCCCATGCTTTCTCAAATATAGCATTTAATTCCTTTGATGCAGGGAAGGTTAGCGAGGCTTTCTTATTTTCAATGAAAAAAGCCTCCTCAACCTGCTCAGGTGTGGTATCATTAATATTCAACACATCCCTGATAGCCTCTATCATCAATTGCACTCCCTTTGCAAGAGAGGCAGACCCCCGCAACACATCCCCATTACCGTCTGTGGTGTCAGAATTGGTATCCGTGTCATCTTGCGTGACATGAACAAGCACACGTTTGTGGGGTTACATAGCGGAGCGTCCTGAGGTACCAGAATCGGGCCATACTGCCATAGAGTTCTGTAATACCTGGGTTGCAGATTCATTACTTGCAACCCTGTCTGAAATCTGAGAAATCCAAGATTTGATAGAGGAAAACCACTCAGGTTCCCTAGATGGAATCTGTGCTAAACCAATGCCATCCTGATTACATGGCATGGGATCATCCTGGGAGGACACATCCTCCGCAGCATATGACCAGTGTCCCTGGACATAGCTAAAGGAGACCACCAAACACTTCACACACAGTGGAAGGCAGACAGAGTTTCTCCCCCCCCCCCCCCCCAAGAATCGCAAGAGACACAGAGATTGGAGCCAACCCACACACAGCGCTTCTAACCAAAGGGAAACCCCTTTTCAGCGCTGACTGTGCACCTTAATAGGATACACAATCATATTGCAGCCTCCCCCTTCCTTCTACAACCCCCTGGTACCGTTTACAGATAGCTGGAGTTGCTGTGGAGGGACCTGTTTCTCCTGATCAGCGCTGTGCAGGCAGGAAAATGGTGCTGAACGCTGCTGGGTCCGCTCTGAGGAGAAGCTCCACCCCCAAAATGGCGCTGTCTTCACGTTCTTCATAGGATTATACTGGCCTGAGGATTGAGTGCTGGCTGAGATCCGGGGACCCCGACAGGCTTTTGGACCAGTGTAGGGTGTAGCGCTGGCTCAGGGCGCCCCTCAGAGCGCCGCACCATGTACCGCTGAGCCTTCCGGTACCCTGCTGCCGCCATCTTCACACCGACCCCCCACTTGCTAGGGGGGTCGGTGCCTCACTCGCCACCGATTCTTCAGCTCTGTAAGGGGGTGGCGGCATGCTGCTGGGGCGAGCGATCCCCTGCGGCGGGCAAAGATCTGACCCCTCAGGAGCTCAGTGTCATGTCAGCGGAGTAAGTGGCTCAGACCCCGCAGGGTAGACACTACTCCCCCCCCTTAGTCCCACGCTGCAGGGAGGCTGTTGCCAGCAGCCTCCCTGCAAAATAAAAAAAACTCTAAAATAAAATTTTACTAAAAAAAGCTCTGGAGAGCTCCCCTAGCTGTGACTGGCTCCTCCGGGCACATTTTCTAAACTGGGTCTGGTAGGAGGGGCATAGAGGGAGGAGCCAGCCCACACTCTCAAACTCTTAAAGTGCCAATGGCTCCTGGTGGACCTGTCTATACCCCATGGTACTAATGTGGACCCCAGCATCCTCTAGGACATAAGAGAAACTAACTTTCCTGTGGTATTTCCTTTGTTCTTTCAGTCTGCATTAAGCTTGAGTGGCATGACTACTGCTGACATGTTTCCATCATCTAGTGGTTGAAATGTATTGTGAGATACAGTAGCAGAGGATTTTTGGTAAATTCAGCTGCTCTGATTGGGTGAGCCAAATCAGGAGGTCATGATAAAGGACAACATCATGACTTAATCTTGCTGGTAGGCATAAAAATTAATTGATGAAATAATTGAAATAATTTACAATTATTG
Organism: Pseudophryne corroboree; assembly: GCF_028390025.1. NCBI lineage: Eukaryota > Metazoa > Chordata > Amphibia > Anura > Myobatrachidae > Pseudophryne > Pseudophryne corroboree. The sequence goes on along the minus strand of NC_086446.1, from coordinate 422,740,786 downwards.
CCATTTCCAAATTTCCTGAATTTTTTTTGATCACGATCAAATATCACGTAAACTGTTAAGCGTGAAAAAAAGAAAACACTAACAGGTAGTTGTACAGCTAAAAATGTCTATCTCCTACTATCTTTTCCCTCCTCACAAAAAAAAATCCAGGTGTACCAGGGGTATATTTACAAAAATGCAGGTTTCTGGAAGTGGAGATGTTGCCATAGCAACCAATCAATCAGATTCTACTTATTTATCTAGCACCTTCTAGAAGAGAATAGCTAGAGTCTGATTGGTTGCTATTGGCAACATCTCCTCTTCTATAAACCCGCACTTTGGAAAAGATATGCCACAGAGGTGAAAAGTCTGCAGATCTCAATTATATTAGGTGATCTATGTGATACTAAAATACATCCACATAATAATAATCACACATCACAATACAACACATAATCCCCTGCTGTGTGAGGCAAATTCCCCTAACAGACAAAGATTTTATATCATATAGAATAATCCTGGTTTAACAGACTTTTCCACTGCACATGAACTATTGGGAAGATGCTTTTATTTGGAGGGGGGGAAAGTGTGTAGGTTTCATTACATAGATGACGTGTTTTTTTTTTTATACAGAAAGGAGACCGAAAAGTTGAAATTCAGTTTGCTCTTCTCTAAATGGCAAGCAAGTCAATAGTCACATGATTTATTATGTAAGTGAAACAATGGATAATTGTTTAGATAGGACTACATACATTAAAAAAAAGTTGTTGTTTTTTTTTTACCAAGAACTACAATTAAAAACACAAATTCCAGTGACATGTTGTTGTTGGATACTATCAATCATTGGTTGAATAGTATATCATTTGATCAGTTTTGTGTGGCATGTAAAGTAAATTCTTAGATATTACTATAAATACATACCCTATTACATAATTTGTTACTTGTAATTGCAATCATGTAGTGTACTTCTTAGAATAAACTAAGGCAGGTATCCTATTAGCAGCGTTAAATTTACCGTGGCTAATAACCACACCCAGTGCTATCCCATTAGCCCTGTAAACCAGCAAATATCAGGTTTTTTTATTTCTCCTGCCCAAATTCTCCAATAAAATGACCCATTTTCGCAATCACGGGTGCAAAAACACATGGGTCTGGGTACTTATCCTAGATCCTGTGTGCTTCCATGCAAAAACAGGTCACGTCACAGCAGCTACTTTCAAAAGTTGCGGTACCTTCACTGGATTTAGGGTTAATGAGAACATTGGAATGTGTGGTGTCAGAACAATGGGTCTGGGACTCAGGGTCGACAACAAAAAGGTCGACACACCTTAGGTAGATGCCAATTGGTCGACACACCTTAGGTCGACATGGACAAAAGGTCGACATGGACAAAAGGTCGACATGAGTTTTTTATGTTTTTTTGGTGTCGTTTTCTTCGTAGAGTGACCGGGAACTCCAATTAGTGCACCGCTTCGCTCGCCATGCTTCGGGCATGGTGCCTTCGCTCCGCTTCGCTCGGCACAGATTACCGTTCCAATCGTAGTCCACGTGGATCGTTAAGTATGAAAAGGTTCAGCAAAAAAACCCAAAAAAACTCATGTCGACCTTTTTCCATGTCGACCTTGTTCCTGTCAACCTTTTGTCCATGTCGACCTAAGGTGTGTCGACCAATTGGCGTCGACCTTTTTTGTTGTCGACCTGGAGTCCGGATACCAGAACAATACCCCCAGCCCCCAACCCTTCTTCTTGACATAGTTAAATGTCAAAGCCAAATGGGGAATAAAGGTGTCCTATTAAAGAACTTTCTATGACATCAGAGGACTTTTTTGGTTTGCTTTACTATAAATTAATTTTTATTGTACAGCAAAAGGTGAAATGTACAATACAACTTTTCAAAATAAAACAAATTGGAACAAAACAACAAATGCATACATTATTCATTTGTAGTATGTCATAGTATTGCTCTAGATTTTATCTACTGTTTATTTTAGGTTCTGTTGTCCAGCTAAAGAAATGCACAACAGATAAAGAAAACAGGGAAAGGAAAAAAAATAGAAAAGGAAAAGTGGAAAGGGAGGAATCTAAAAAAAGTGCATATAGTAATATAGAATAAATTGTATCTAGGATGAATCCAGATCATAATTTTTCGAGAGGGATAACTATCACTACTACATCTTTTACACATTCATACATTATAGATAATTCAGGAAGCTGGGGGAGGGGGGGGGGGCAAGGAAGGGGTAGGAGGGAGGGAGGGGCCAGAGGAGGTGGAGGGACTGACAGGGGTACCTTCCTCCCAGTTTGTCTGGAACAGGGCCAATCCAATGGAGCATACAGAAGTCAGAATCATTCTTATGAGGCGAGTTGACACAATAGGAACAATTTCGTATTCTCAAATATCTTCCATATGGATACCTGCATTTGGTTTGGTAATTTTACAATATATGTGCCCCATTTCTTGTTAAACGTTATCACCCCTTTCTCTAGGTCAGAGGTGGCCATCCTCCGTTCATGGTGGAGCACCCAGGTCACATAGGTTATTATGATCCAATGCTTCAACATGATTTGTTTGGCCACTGTAACCATCACCATCGAGAGAGGTATATGTGGGGCCAAGGATGTACCCGTATCCCAAGCAGAAAAGACGGCAAAGAGAAGGGCCTCTAGCAGGGCCAGACTGGGATCGTGAAACAGCCCTGGCACATCAGCCTGTGCACGCACACGACAAGGGGTGTGTGGTAAGGGCTGAAGGGGGCATGATCATGACTGAGCACTGCTGAATGGGGGACATCCATGGCTCATGGGGGCGTGCCACGAGTCACAGGGGCCTGGCCTCACAGCACACCCCCATCCATCTGTATGCCAAGCTGCCATTTGAGTGCTGGGATGCTGCCCTACTCAGCCAGGCACGCTGTGTGGCTGGATCAGCCCTTCTGGCATCATGCAGTGTCAAATGTCCAGTCTGGCTCTGTAAGTCGTTGAGATTTCATACATGTAACCGATTTGATTTGGTAATGACAACAAGAAAACAATGGGGGACACAGGGTAAGGAAAACATAGGTCAAGGTGGTATGCGAAAAGCAAAAACGGGGTGTGCGTGTTTGTTTGTGGGGGAGTGTGGTCAGTAAAAGGTGGGAACAATCTGCCAGTGCAGAAACAAAGGAAATCCCCGGGGGGTGAAGAGAGGAGTATCGTCACTAAAATTGATGAGCTAGGCAAGAAGGAACTGTGATATTGTCACTAGGGATTCCAGGCCTTCTTTATAGAGTGCACTGTATCATTAAGTAGGCTGGACATATATTCCATTTGTGCAACAATCTATAGTTTATTAACAACCACCGCTAGGATAGGTGGAAGGGGTTTCTTGCCATTCTTGGCTTCTGAGTCTTGGCAGAATTACACATATTCCAAATTAGTTTATTTGCAGATTTAGGAATATTAGGGATGAGTATGTGTAGCGAAAGTGTGAGGGGATCAGAAGAAAACTGAATGGAGGTAACATTTGCAATGTGAGAAAAACATTCCTTCAAGAAAGAAGGTGAGATCGGACACTCTCCCGCCAGATAAGAATGTACCCATTTGGCCACATCGTCACCAGTAAATATCCTGTTGGGGAAAGATGACTGTTTTTAATATGTATTCCAAAAAACATTCGAATGTTCATTCCACTGTATAAGGGTCACTAGAATGCTTTCTATAGGAATATTGGATATTACACGCTAGAATGCTGTTTCTAGAGTGTTTTTGGTAATACAGGTTGAGTATCCCTTATCCAAAATGCTTGGGACCAGGGGTATTTTGGATATCGGATTTTTCCGTATTTTGGAATAATTGCACACCATAATGAGATATCATGGTGATGGGACCTAAATCTAAGCACAGAATGCATTTATGTTACATATACACCTTATACACACAGCCTGAAGGCAATTTTAGCCAATATTTTTTATAACTTTGTGCATTAAACAAAGTGTGTGTACATTCACACAATTCATTTATGTTTCATATACACCTTATACACACAGCCTAAAGGTCATTTAATACAATATTTTTAATAACTTTGTGTATTAAACGAAGTTTGTGTACATTGAGCCATCAAAAAACAAAGGTTTCACTATCTGACTCTCACTCAAAAAAGTCCGTATTTCGGAATATTTGGATATGGGATACTCAACCTGTACTTCTAGGGCAATAGAATGCTTGCCAAATTATAAATTGGTTACTAGAATAGACTCTGCATCAATTACACACATCAGATGGGACTGCGTTGTACTTTGTTACAGCTCTTGGAAATAAATATTTTTCATATTTCATTGATTGTGCAAAACCACGTTAACACAAAACACATTAAGAGGTATTTGGTCACAACTATGGTGGCCAATCCCGGGATCGGCGGGATCCCGGGATTTAGGGCCAAAAAATGGCCGGGATTGGAAGCTCCAATCCCGGGGATTGAGGGATCAGCGTTGAGCATCCACAGGACGCTCAAATGCTGGCCGGCTTCCTGCTTCCGGGTCCTCAGCGCAGCATGAGAGGTCACGCTGCGCTGTTAGCTGCTGGTGGGAGCCGCCTGCAGCGTTCACAGGATGTTCCCCTCCCGCTCGTCCCCTGTATATGGTGAGTTATATGTGCGGGGCGGGGCGGGGCGAGGGGGCGGCCACCTAGGTAAAAGCCAATCTCGGGTATCCCGGGATTGGCCATTTTTCAATCCCGATACCCGGGATTGAAAAAATGGCCCAGGAATGGCTTCCCTAGTCACAACTATTGATGACACTGAGCACTGTGGATCACAAACATCACCCTAATTTTTATCGCTCTAAGATCACATCTCTGTAGATAGCTCTTTATACGTGTGTTTAGCATATTGGAAGCGCTACTGTGGTCGCAATACTGTATGGACAAATTAGGCTAAACTTATTTGATTTAAAAAAAAAAACAACAACTAAACTTTAAGTCTGGTCTATTTCATGATTCTACAAGATTCAAGGACTTACAAATCAACTTTTTGAGAGAAAACATTTTAACTAGTACTAGTGAGACAATATTAGGGGGAAGGAACAGCTGGGAATGTGGTGTTATCCAGAAAAATCCATGTGACAGACAATTGCAAGAATAGGGACTTTGTTTGGCTAGACATACAGTACACCACACAATGTACTTTGTTACTTCCCAAAAGTAGACGGGGAAAAATAAGAATTTACTCACCGGTAATTCTATTTCTCGTAGTCCGTAGTGGATGCTGGGAACTCCATAAAGACCATGGGGAATAGCGGCTCCGCAGGAGACTGGGCACAACTAAGAAAGATTTAGGACTACCTGGCTCCTCCCTCTATGCCCCTCCTCCAGACCTCAGTTAGGAAACTGTGCCCGGAAGAGCTGACACAATAAGGAAAGGATTTGGAATCCCGGGTAAGACTCATACCAGCCACACCAATCACACCGTACAACTTGTGATACTATACCCAGTGAACAGTATGAACAACAACTGAGCCTCACGAACAGATGGCTCAAAACAATAACCCTTTAGTTAGGCAATAACTATATACAAGTATTGCAGACAATCCGCACTTGGGATGGGCGCCCAGCATCCACTACGGACTACGAGAAATAGAATTACCGGTGAGTAAATTCTTATTTTCTCTGACGTCCTAGTGGATGCTGGGAACTCCGTAAGGACCATGGGGATTATACCAAAGCTCCCAAACGGGCGGGAGAGTGCGGATGACTCTGCAGCACCGAATGAGCAAACTCAAGGTCCTCCTCAGCCAGGGTATCAAACTTGTAGAATTTACCAAATGTGTTTGAACTTGACCAAGTAGCAGCTCGGCAAAGTTGTAAAGCCGAGACCCCTCGGGCAGCCGCCCAAGAAGAGCCCACTTTCCTTGTGGAATGGGCTTTTACAGATTTAGGATGCGGCAGTCCAGCCGTAGAATGTGCAAGTTGAATTGTACTACAGATCCAGCGAGCAATAGACTGCTTTGAAGCAGGAGCACCCAGCTTGTTGGGCGCATACAGGATAAATAGCGAGTCAGTTTTCCTGACTCCAGCCGTCCTGGACACATAGATTTTCAGGGCCCTGACTACGTCCAGCAACTTGGAATCCTCCAAGTCCTTAGTAGCCGCAGGCACCACAATAGGTTGGTTCAAATGAAAAGCTGATACCACCTTAGGAAGAAATTGGTGACGAGTCCTCAATTCCGCCCTATCCATATGGAAAATCAGATAAGGGCTTTTACATGACAAAGCCGCCAATTCTGACACACGCCTGGCCGAAGCCAAGGCCAATAGCATGACCACTTTCCACGTGAGATATTTTAGTTCCACGGTTTTAAGTGGCTCAAACCAATGTGACTTAAGGAAATCCAACACCACGTTGAGATCCCAAGGTGCCACTGGAGGCACAAAAGGGGGCTGAATATGCAGCACTCCTTTAACAAACGTCTGAACTTCAGGCAGTGAAGCCAGTTCTTTTTGGAAAAAAATCGACAGAGCCGAAATCTGGACCTTAATGGAACCTAATTTGAGGCCCATAGTCACCCCTGACTGTAGGAAGTGCAGAAATCGACCCAGCTGAAATTCCTCCCTTGGGGCCCTCCTGGCCTCACACCACGCAACATATTTTCTCCATATGCGGTGATAATGGTTTGCGGTCACCTCCTTCCTAGCTTTAATCAGCGTAGGGATGACTTCCTCCGGAATGCCCTTTTCCTTCAGGATCCGGCGTTCAACCGCCATGCCGTCAAACGCAGTCGCGGTAAGTCTTGGAACAGGCAGGGTCCCTGCTGCAGCAGGTCCTGTCTGAGCGGCAGAGGCCATGGGTCCTCTGAGATCATTTCTTGAAGTTCTGGGTACCAAGCTCTTCTTGGCCAATCCGGAACCACGAGTATAGTTCTTACTCCTCTCCTTCTTATTATTCTCAGTACCTTGGGTATGAGAGGCAGAGGAGGAAACACATAAACCGACTGGTACACCCACGGTGTCACTAGAGCGTCCACAGCTATCGCCTGAGGGTCCCTTGACCTGGCGCAATATCTTTTTAGCTTTTTGTTGAGGCGGGACGCCATCATGTCCACCTGTGGCCTTTCCCAATGGTGTACAATCATTTGGAAGACTTCTGGATGAAGTCCCCACTCTCCCGGGTGGAGGTCGTGCCTGCTGAGGAAGTCTGCTTCCCAGTTGTCCACTCCCGGAATGAACACTGCTGACAGTGCTAACACATGATTTTCCGCCCATCGGAGAATCCTTGTGGCTTCTGCCATCGCCATTCTGCTTCTTGTGCCGCCCTGACGGTTTACGTGGGCGACCGCCGTGATGTTGTCTGACTGGATCAGCACCGGCTGGTGTTGAAGCAGGGTCTTGCCTGACTTAGGGCATTGTAAATGGCCCTTAGTTCCAGAATATTTATGTGTAGGGAAGTCTCCTGACTTGTCCATAGTCCTTGGAGGTTTCTTCCCTGTGTGACTGCCCCCCAACCTCGCAGGCTGGCATCCGTGGTCACCAGAACCCAGTCCTGTATGCCGAATCTGCGGCCCTCTAGAAGATGAGCACTCTGCAGCCACCACAACAGCGACACCCTGGTCCTTGGAGACAGGGTTATCAGCCGATGCATCAAAAGATGCGATCCGGACCACTTGTCCAACAGATCCCACTGAAAGATCCTTGCATGGAACCTTCCGAATGGAATTGCTTCGTAAGAAGCCACCATCTTTCCCAGGACTCGTGTGCAGTGGTGCACCGACACCTGTTTTGGTTTCAGGAGGTCTCTTACTAGAGATGACAACTCCTTGGCCTTCTCCTCCGGGAGAAACACTTTTTTCTGTTCTGTGTCCAGAACCATCCCCAGGAACAGTAGACGCGTTGTAGGAACCAGCTGCGACTTTGGAATATTCAGGATCCAGCCGTGCTGTTGTAGCACTTCCCGAGCTAGTGCTACGCCGATCAACAACTGTTCCCTGGACCTCGCCTTTATAAGGAGATCGTCCAAGTACGGGATAATTAAAACTCCCTTTTTCCGAAGGAGTATCATCATTTCGGCCATTACCTTGGTAAATACCCTCGGTGCCGTGGACAGACCAAACGGCAACGTCTGGAATTGGTAATGACAATCCTGTACCACAAATCTGAGGTACTCCTGGTGAGGAGGGTAAATGGGGACATGCAGGTAAGCATCCTTGATGTCCAGTGATAGCATGTAATCCCCCTCGTCCAGGCTTGCAATCACCGCTCTGAGCGATTCCATCTTGAACTTGAACATTTTTATATAAGTGTTCAAGGATTTTAAATTTAAAATGGGTCTCACCGAACCGTCCGGTTTCGGTACCACAAACATTGTTTTTTATTTTCAGTGAGATCTGCTGGCAACAGACTCACTGCTTCGAGGGACCTAGGGGAGAGAAGCGAACCTACCTGCTTGCAGCTAGCTTGGGCTTCTAGGCTACTGGACACCATTAGCTCCAGAGGGATCGAACACAGGCCCAGCCTCGGTCGTCCGGTCCCGGAGCCGCGTCGTCGTCCCCCTAGCAGAGCCAGAAGCAAGAAGACGTTCCTGGAAATCGGCGGCAGAAGACTTCGGTCTTCATTAAGGTAGCGCACAGCACTGCAGCTGTGCGCCATTGCTCCCCAGGCACACCACATACTCCGGTCACTGATGGGTGCAGGGCGCTGGGGGGGGGGCGCCCTGGGCTGCAATATAAGTATCTTACTTGGCAAATTAACACATAATATAGCCTTTAAGACTATATATGTGTAAAATCGCGTGGGCTTCCCCCGATAAGAAACTAGTAATTTCTAAAAAGTTACTAATGGCGTACCCTTTCCCGCCAGAGGATAGGTCACGTTGGGAGACATCCCCTAGGGTAGATAAAGCGCTCACACGCCTGTCAAAGAAGGTGGCACTACCGTCTCCGGACACGGCCGCCCTAAAGGAGCCTGCTGATAGGAAGCAGGAGGCTATCCTGAAGTCTGTTTATACACACTCAGGTATTATACTGAGACCAGCTATTGCTTCAGCATGGATGTGCAGTGCTGCAGCTGCGTGGTCAGAAAATATTGATACCTTAGACAGGGACACTATATTGCTAACCATAGAGCATATTAAAGACGCAGTCTTATACATGAGAGATGCACAGAGGAATATTTGCCGGCTGGCATCTAAAATAAGTGCAATGTCCATTTCTGCCAGGAGGGGTTTATGGACTCAGCAGTGGACAGGGGATGCAGATTCTAAAAGGCACATGGAAGTTTTGCCTTACAAGGGTGAGGAGTTGTTTGGGGATGGTCTCTCGGACCTCGTTTCCACAGCGACAGCTGGGCAGTCAGCATTTTTACCCCATGTTCCCTCACAGCTAAAGAAAGCACCGTATTATCAGGTACAGTCCTTTCGGCCCCAGAAAGGCAAGCGCGTCCTTTCTGCCCAGAGGCAGAGGTAGAGGAAAAAAGCTGCAGCATACAGCCAGTTCCCAGGAACAAAAGCCCTCCCCCGCTTCCTCTAAGTCCACCGCATGACGCTGGGGCTCCACAGGCGGAGCCAGGTACGGTGGGCGCCCATCTCAAGAACTTCATCGACCAGTGGGCTCGCTCACGGGTGGATCCCTGGATTCTACAAAGTAGTATCTCAGGGGTACAAGCTGGAATTCAAGACGTCTCCCCCTCGCCGTTTCCTCAAATCTGCCTTGCCAACAGCTCCCCCGGACAGGGAGGCAGTGCTGGAGGCAATTCACAAGCTGTATTCGCAGCAGGTGATAGTCAGGGTACCCCTCCTTTAACAAGGAAGGGGTTACTATTCCACAATGTTTGTGGTACCGAAACCGGACGGTTCGGTGAGACCCATTTTAAATTTGAAATCCTTGAACACCTATATAAAAAGGTTCAAGTTCAAGATGGAATCGCTCAGGGCGGTTATTTCAAGCCTGGAGGAAGGGGATTACATGGTATCACTGGACATCAAGGATGCTTACCTGCATGTCCCCATTTACCCACCTCACCAGGAGTACCTCAGATTTGTGGTACAGGACTGTCATTACCAATTCCAGACGTTGCCGTTTGGTCTGTCCACGGCACCGAGGGTATTTACCAAGGTAATGGCCGAAATGATGATACTCCTTCGAAAAAAGGGGAGTTTTAATTATCCCATACTTGGACGATCTCCTTATAAAGGCGAGGTCCATGGAGCAGTTGTTGGTCGGGGTAGCACTATCTCGGGAGGTGCTACAACAGCACGGTTGGATTCTGAATATTCCAAAGTCACAGCTGGTTCCTACGACACGTCTACTGTTTCTGGGGATGGTTCTGGACACAGACCAGAAAAGGGTGTTTCTCCCGGAGGAGAAAGCCAAGGAGTTGTCGTCTCTAGTCAGAGATCTCCTGAAACCAAAACAGGTCTCGGTGCATCACTGCACGCGAGTCCTGGGAAAAATGGTAGCTTCCTACGAAGCAATTCCATTCGGCAGGTTCCATGCAAGAATCTTTCAGTGGGATCTGTTGGACAAGTGGTCCGGATCCCATCTTCAGATGCATCAGCTGGTAACCCTGTCTCCAAGGACCAGGGTGTCTCTGCTGTGGTGGCTGCAGAGTGCTCATCTTCTAGAGGGCCGCAGATTCGGCATACAGGACTGGGTCCTGGTGACCACGGATGCCAGCCTTCGAGGCTGGGGGGCAGTCACACAGGGAAGAAACTTCCAAGGGCTATGGTCAAGCCAGGAGATTTCCCTACACATAAATATTCTGGAACTAAGGGCCATCTACAATGCCCTAAGTCAGGCAAGACCCCTGCTTCAAAACCAGCCGGTACTGATCCAGTCAGACAACATCACGGCGGTCGCCCATGTAAACCGACAGGGCGGCACGAGAAGCAGGACGGCGATGGCAGAAGCCACAAGGATTCTCCGATGGGCAGAAAATCCCGTGTTAGCACTGTCAGCAGTGTTCATTCCGGGAGTGGACAACTGGGAAGCAGACTTCCTCAGCAGGCACGACCTCCACCCGGGAGAGTGGGGACTTCATCCAGAAGTCTTTCAGCTGATCGCTGGGAACGGCCACAGGTGGACATGATGGTGTCCCGCCTCAACAAAAAGCTAGAAAGATATTGCGCCAGGTCGAGAGACCCTCAGGCAATAGCTGTGGACGCTCTAGTGACACCGTGGGTGTACCAGTCGGTTTATGTGTTCCCTCCTCTTCCTCTCATACCCAAGGTACTGAGGATAATAAGACGAAGAGGAGTAAGAACTATACTCATTGTTCCGGATTGGCCGAGAAGAGCTTGGTACCCAGAACTTCAAGAAATGATCTCAGAGGACCCATGGCCTCTGCCGCTCAGACAGGACCTGCTGCAGCAGGGGCCCTGTCTGTTCCAAGACTTACCGCGGCTGCGTTTGACGGCATGGCGGTTGAACGCCGGATCCTACTTCTTTCCTACGCTGATTAAAGCTAGGAAAGAAGTGACCGCAAACCATTATCACCGCATATGGCGAAAATATGTTGCGTGGTGTGAGGCCAGGAAGGCCCCAACGGAGGAATTTCAGCTGGGCCGTTTTCTGCACTTCCTACAGTCAGGGGTGACTATGGGCCTAAAATTGGGTTCCATTAAGGTCCAGATTTCGGCTCTATCGATTTTCTTCCAGAAAGAACTGGCTTCACTACCTGAAGTTCAGACATTTGTTAAGGGAGTGCTGCATATTCATCCCCCTTTTGTGCCCCCAGTGGCACCTTGGGATCTCAACGTGGTGTTGAATTTCCTAAAGTCACATTGGTTTGAACCACTTAAAACCGTGGATTTAAAATATCTCACGTGGAAAGTGGTCATGCTGTTGGCCTTGGCTTCGGCCAGGCATGTGTCAGAATTGGCGGCTTTATCATGTAAAAGCCCTTATCTGATTTTCCATATGGATAGGGCGGAATTGAGGACTCGTCCCCAATTTCTCCCAAAGGTGGTTTCAGCTTTTCATTTGAACCAGCCTCTTGTGGTGCCTGCGGCTACTCGTGACTTGGAGGATTCCAAGTTGCTGGACGTAGTCCGGGCCCTAAAAATCTATGTTTCCAGGACAGCTGGAGTCAGAAAGACTGACTCGCTATTTATCCTGCATGCACCCAACAAGTTGGGTGCACCTGCTTCAAAGCAGACTATTGCTCGCTGGATCTGTAGCACGATTCAACTTGCACATTCTGCGGCTGGACTGCCGCATCCTAAATCTGTAAAAGCCCATTCCACGAGGAAGGTGGGCTCTTCTTGGGCGGCTGCCCGAGGGGTCTCGGCTTTACAACTTTGCCGAGCAGCTACTTGGTCGGGGTCAAACACATTTGCTAAATTCTACAAGTTTGATACCCTGGCTGAGGAGGACCTAGAGTTCGCTCATTCGGTGCTGCAGAGTCATCCGCACTCTCCCGCCCGTTTGGGAGCTTTGGTATAATCCCCATGGTCCTTACAGAGTTCCCAGCATCCACTTAGGACGTTAGAGAAAATAAGATTTTACTCACCGGTAAATCTATTTCTCGTAGTCCGTAGTGGATGCTGGGCGCCCGTCCCAAGTGCGGATTGTCTGCAATACTTGTATATAGTTATTGGTTAACTACAGGGTTATTGTTGAGCCATCTGTTGAGAGGCTCAGTTATATTTCATACTGTTAACTGGGAATAGTATCACGAGTTATACGGTGTGATTGGTGTGGCTGGTATGAGTCTTACCCGGGATTCCAAATCCTTTCCTTATTGTGTCAGCTCTTCCGGGCACAGTATCCTAACTGAGGTCTGGAGGAGGGTCATAGAGGGAGGAGCCAGTGCACACCAGGTAGTCCTAAAGCTTTCTTTAGTTGTGCCCAGTCTCCTGCGGAGCCGCTATTCCCCATGGTCCTTACGGAGTTCCCAGCATCCACTACGGACTACGAGAAATAGATTTACCGGTGAGTAAAATCTTATTTTTACGTGACAGCCTAGAGACTGATGCGTCCACTATCGGTGGATTTTCCCATTTTTTCCTATCCTCCAGAGGAAAAGGAAAAGATGAGAGCAACCTTTTAGGGAACTGAAACTTCTTATTAGGATTAACCCATGGTTCTTCAAACAGGGTATTAAATTCCTTTTGACACAGGAAAAGTAACTGAGGACTTTTTTTTTACATTAAAATAAGATTCCTCACTCTCCTCTGACAGCTTATCAGGAATATGCAGAACATTTCTGATAGCCTCTATAAGAGCCTCTATTCCCTGTGACAGAGCCACATCCCCCTCCCTCCAAGTCTACCTCACCCTCCTCCAAGTCTGACCCATCAGCGTCAGAGTCAGATTGCAGGATATGGGCCAGAGATCGCTTTTACAGACAAATGGGAGGGGACTGAGACGCTGTTTTGGGGAGAGTCTCTGTTTATAAACTCATCCACAATTTGTTTTAAGTATTGCGTCTCTTTCTCATTGCGGGACAATTTTGTAGAAAGAGTGGAAATCATTCCTTTGAGAGAATTAACCCACTCCGGTTCAGTCCCGCTAGCCTGTGAATCCTGAGTACCCAGTAGTGAGCCCCCTGGTGAAGAGGAACACTCCGTTGTACAAGAAACACACTCTTTGCCTGACATAATGTAAATGTGACAGCACACACACAGGAAAAGGTTAAGCACAATTAACCCACAAAGAGCCCTTCAGGGAGACACAGTTGTTTGGAGCCAGCCCCAACCGCACCCTTATCGCTAATTCCAAGCTTAGCCGGGTCGCAGACTAAGTACCCTGATAGGGGACTTAGTACACTAATAGTCGCTCCCCACCCCCCTGCTATGACACCCTGATACCGCTGAGGTAATATGGAGTCACACCGGAGAAGCTGCGCGTCTCTGTCCTGTCAGCGTCTGTGTCCACTGCAAAGGGAAAATGGCACTGGTGAGCTGCTGGATCCTCTCATAGTGAAGCCCCGCCCCTTCAATGGCAGTGATCGCAAGAACGCGCTATGGCGCGTTTTTTACCCGTTTTTGAAGACATGGGACTCCAGTTTACAAAGTGGGAGGGTCCCCGGGGACGCGCTCCTCATTAGCCAATCTGTAAGGGGAATTTCTTTAACTGACACGCTGGCCTCGGGCTGAATGATATAAAGAGGAGGTGGAGCCAGTTTCCCCTCCTCTTTGGCGCCTGACTGCTTGCAGAGGCCGGGTGACTCGGTGAGTGAATAGTGCGGGGGGGGGGGGGGTGAGGTGAGGTGCAGGGATCGGCGTCCTCCGTGATCTAGTGGATAAGGCTGGGCAAAGTGACTGGGGCTTCCCGTGGTGCCGTCTGAGGCAGTGGCCGCGCTGCCGCTCTTGCCTTTGAGGTGTTCTCTCAAAGCAAGAGCGGCAGCGCGGCCACTGCCTCAGACGGCACCGCGGGAAGCCCCAGTCACTTTGCCCAGCTTTATCCACTAGATCACGGAGGACGCCGATCCCTGCTGACGTGTGGTGCGTTCCCGTGAGTCAGTCCGCTATGGCCACCCGGTGAAGTATTGGTGGCGGTATTATGTATAGCTGCGGCCGTGACGCGTGTTAGTCACGGCCGTGTGAATGTCTGCCTGGGTTTGCTGAGGGGTCCGGGGTTCCCACGGCGACTGTGCAGCTGGTGCCGGGAGTAAGTGGTCGGTGACTACTAGCTTTATTGCAGCTGTAAGGGTTCCCTGGCTGGCGTCTTCGGAGGGAGGGGGGCTGGAGCTGTGGTCGGCTGTGTTTTTCCTCATCACCACAGGTGATGTGGTGATAAATTGCCTGATAGTCCGGGAGGGAGGAGAGAGAGAGAGGAGATGAGACGGAGGGAAGGAAGGGGGAGAAGAGAACTACTGGCTGCCAGAACGCTGTGGGTCCCGCAGTGAGATAGGGGGGGGCTGGTGACTGATTTTGCTGACACTCTGCAGTGTGCCTCAGTGCTCGTACCGGGCGCAGTGTGCCTCAGTGCTCGTACCGGGCGCAGTGTGCCTCAGTGCTCGTACCGGGCGCAGTGTGCCTCAGTGCTCGTACCGGGCGCAGTGTGCCTCAGTGCTCGTACCGGGCGCAGTGTGCCTCAGTGCTCATGCCTGGCGCAGTGTGTATAACGCGCTCTGCCTGGCGCAGTGTGTATAACGCGCTCTGCCTGGCGCAGTGTGTATAACGCGCTCTAACTGGCGCAATGTGTATAACGCGCTGTACCTGGCGCAAAGTGTATAACGTGCTCTACCTGGTGCAAAGTGTATAACGTGCTCTACCTGGTGCAAAGTGTATAACGTGCTCTACCTGGTGCAAAGTGTATAACGTGCTCTACCTGGTGCAAAGTGTATAACGTGCTCTACCTGGTGCAAAGTGTATAACGTGCTCTACCTGGTGCAAAGTGTATAACGTGCTCTACCTGGCGCAGTGTGTATAAGCGGCACTACTGTGTGGTGTAATGTGAATTGGCACTATTATGTGGCCACGCCCCTTCCCTTGAAGCCACGCCCTAAAAATTTGTGGCGCGCCTTCGGCGTGCATTGCCTGTAGTTTTCGGTCTCAGAGGTGGGACACCAATTCACTTTCTGCCTAAGGGCACCAAAATGTCTAGTTACACCTCTGGTGCAGGGTGTCCTGCATGCTACACAGCCCAGCAGCATTGTCGCCCTATCCCCCCCACCTTGCAACACTTTTGTAGTGTCCAAACAACATTAAGTTTAAAAGAACCTTCATTCCGATGAGACCCAGAAAAAGACCGGTAGGACCCCAATTTTCAAAAGTGAGGGGTCCCTGGGACCCACTTTTTTTTTGGCTCAGCGCGATCACTGAATGGTGCTTGGTCTTCCCGCTTTTTTTATACTGGCTGAGGAATCTGGTGCTTAACATGGAGAGAAACGTTTTAAGGCTGTGTTGCCAGTCTGGGTACTGTGTACAGTGTACTGAGACGTAGTTGTGTACTGTGTCTGGAGACGCATTCCGACCCGTTTAGAAGCCGTGCATCTCCGTACCCTCATGTCGCCATAATGGCCGGCGCCCCACTAACCGGGACGCCGGCTCAGTACTCACCACTCTTCATTCTTCTGGCTCTGTTAGGGGTGGCGGCGTGCTGCGGGAATGTACGCTCACCGTGGTGGGGCTTGCGAATAGTTCCTCCAGGAGCTCAGTGTCATATCAGCAGGGAACAAGACCATTAACCCTTCAAGTGGTTGGGACGTTCTCCCCCTCCCCCCCTCCCCCCCAAGTCCCACGAAGCAGGCAGGCTGGTGCCAACCAGCCCTGCCTGAAAACAACAAACATAGAAAATAAATGCAGAAAACTCTTCAGGAGCTTCCTTCAGCGTGACCGGCTCCTCCGGGCACATTTTCTAAATTGAGTCTGCTAGGAGGGGCATAGAGGGAGGAGCCAGCCCACACTATCAAATTCTTAAAGTGCCAATGGCTCCTAGTGGACCCGTCAATAACCCCATGTAACTAAATGGTCCCCAGTATCCTCCAGGACGTAAGAGAAAAATGCAGAAAACTCTTCAGGAGCTTCCAGAGACGTGACCGGCTCCTCCAGGCACATTTTTTAAACTGAGTCTGGTAGGAGGTGCATAGAAGGAGAAGCCAGCACACCTAATCAAACTTCTATAGTGCCCATGGCTCTTAGTGGACCCGTCTATACCCCATGGTACTAACTGGATTCCCAGTATCCCCTAGGACGTAAGAGAAAGTAGTATAAGCAATAAATATTTTAGATGATGCAAATACTGTGAAGCGAAAACTAAGGGGTATATTCAATTGAAGTCGGAAACTGCCGTCTTGTCGGAAAGATGGTAGTTTCCGACTATTTTAGGTCGGAAAGGGGTTCCGACTTATTCAATGGAGCCCTAAATTTTCCAACAAGTCGGAAAGCACACGGATTGGCAAAATATCCGCCAATCCGCATGTTTCTGTCGGAAACGCGGCCAAATTCAACGGGTTTTGCCCATGTTTCCGACAATGTCATTCTGACTTTAAGAACGGTCAGATTGACATTGTCTAGATTGGCCAAATCCTGTCGGATTTGGCTGTTCATTGAACAGTGCTTTGTCGGATCCTTTCTGACAATGCATGTCGGAAAGGATCCGACTTCAATTGAATATACCCGCAAGTAAACTGTTGTTGCAAAACTGCATATTAATGCTATACCAATGATTGTACAGGTCAGGTATCTGTTATCCGGATACCCGTTGACATAAATATTCCGAAAATCAGAATATTTTGGAATATATGCGGTTTCATGATGTTACTGGAGTCTGCGGCCATTCACAGACAGGTGGGGGAGTGGCTTTGCAGCCATTCCCTCACCGTCACTACTTCGAGGACCCGCCGCCGACACGGTGGACTGAATGATACACTGCACCATGGGTTTAATACAAATGAAGTCACAACTTTGATGGTGTTGCAACTGAGCGATTATCGCTAGACAGTGCATGCATCTCATAGTCCTTAGCATCTGCTGTTTAGTATGATTTGTTCTGTTAATAAATATGTCTTGCTCCAACAGTCATGCAGATTATGCTTTTTTTATATATAACTAGGTGCTTCATCGCGCCCTACGGGCGCTCTTCACACCGTCGGAAGGGGCTACGCCCCCTTAACCCCTGCACGCCTTTCTGGTGTTCAATATATGGAGTATTACCTGCATTCCTAGTTTTGTTAGTGTTTGAATATTGCACAATGAAAGGCCTTCCGATGGTGAAGGGGGCGTAGTCCCTTGCAACAGGAAGGGGTTTGGGGAGTGGGGACCGCGGATGGGGGAGGGGGTATGAAGGCGCTGTGGGTGGGGTAGGAGCAGGGGTGTCGCAGGTGGGGGATGGCAGCTGCAGGGCTGTTGCGGATGGAGGAGGGGTTCCGAAGGCGCTGCAGATGGGGAAGGGGTGGGTGCGGGTGTGCAGTGGATGGGGGAGGTGTCCAGGGGGCGCGGTGGGTGGGGGAGGGGTGGATGCGGGGGTAACGTGGGTGGGGGAGTGGCGGGTGCAGTGCTGTTGCGAATGGTGTAGGCGATGCGGATTGGGAAGGGCCTGCTGCGTGGGTGGGGTAGGGGATCCAAAGGTGCAGCGGGCGGGGGAGAGCCAAATGCGGGGTGTGGCGGATGGGGGAGGGGGTCCGGAGGTGATGTAGGTGGTGGAGGGGCGGGTGGCATAGGGGGTCTGGAGGCGCCGCGGGTGGGAACCGGGGGAGGGGGCCGGGGGGGCGTTGTGTGTGGGGGAGGGGCAGGTGCGGGAGGGGCAGATGCTGGGCTGGATGGGGGAGGGGTTCCAGAGGTACTGCGGGTGGGAAAGGGGTGTGGCGGGTGGGTAGGAGGTGTGGAGGCGTTGCGGGTGGGAGAGGGGGGGGTGCAGTGAATGGGGTTAGGGGTCCGGAGGAGGGAGGGTCCGTGTGTGTGGAGGTGTGGGGTCCGTAGGCGCTGTGGGTGGGGGTGCCACGGGTGGTGGAGGGACAGGTGTGTGGATTTGCGGTGGATGGGGGAGGGGGTCTGGAGGTGCTGCAGGTGGTGGAGGGGTGTGTGCGCGGGTGGGATAGGGGGTGGGTGCGGGGGTGCAGCGGATGGTGGAGGTGGTCCGGGAGTGTGGGAGAGGTGAGGTGCTGTGGGTGGGGGAGAGGCGGGTGAGGGGCTGTTGCGGAGGAGGGAGGGGTTCCGGAGGCGCTGCAGGGTGGAAGGGTGCAGGTGTTGCGGGTGAGGTAGGGGGCCTGGAGGCGCTGCGGGTGGGGGTGCGGTGGATGGGGAGGGGCTGCAGGTGGTGGAGGAGCGGGTGGTGTAGGAGGTCCGGAGGTGCAGTGGGTGGTGGAGGGGTGGGTGCTGAGGGTGGGGTAGTGGGGGGGTAGTGGGTCCGAAGGTGTTGCGGTTGCTGGAGAGGTGGGGGTGTAGGGGATGGGTCAGTGGGTGCAGCGGATGGGGGAGGGGTGAGTGCGGGGGTTCAGCGGATGGGGAGGGGGTCAGGGGATGCGGGAGGGGTGGGGGTGCTGTGGGTGGGGGAGGCGGGTGAGGGGCTGTTGCGGATGGGGAGGGGTTCCGGAGGCGCTGCTGGTGGAGAAGGGTGCAGGTGTTGCGGGTGAGGTAGGGGGCCTGGAGGCGCTGCGGTGGTGGAGGGAGGGAGCGGGGTGAGGGTGCGGTGGATCAGGAGGGGCTGTAGGTGGTGGAGGAGCAGGTGGTGTAGGGGGTCCGCAGGTGGAGTGGTTGGTGGTGGGGTGAGTGCTGCGGGTGGGGTAGTGGGACCGAAGGTGTTGCGGTTGCTGGAGGGGTGGGGGAGGGGCTGCTGCAGATGGGGGAGGGGTTTGGAAGACACTGCGGGTGGGGTAGGGGGTCCGAAGGCGCAGTGGGTGGGGGTGCCACGGGTGGTGGAGGGGCAGGTGCGGGGGTTTGTGGGGGATGGGGAGGGGTCCAGGGGCGCTGCAGGTGGTGGAGGGGCAGATATCAGTGCACATAGTCTCTGTGGTAGTTAGTGAGGGTTGGTGATGGTGTAAGAGGGGTGAAGGCCAGTACACAGACAGGCAGTTAGAGAGCAGGATGAGGGTGACAGGGCATAGTGACGGGGAGTACTTAGCAGATATAGGGGTGGGCTACAGGTGTGATGTCACAGTGTGTGTACCTTTGCTCTCATGTGTGAGGTATGTGAGGTATGTGTGAGGTATGTGTGAGGTATGTGTGAGGTATGTGTGAGGTATGTGTGAGGTATGTGTGAGGTATGTGTGAGGTAAGGATGTGCGGGTCGTGGTGGCCACTAACCTCCAGGCTGCTGCTGTGAGATGGTGACTGCAGAGGGAGGGAGCTCAGACCCAGCAGCAATGGGTCGTGGTCAGCATTCCTTCCTGGCCCCGTTCCGCCGCACACTGTCCGCCCCGTCTGACGGGCGTCATTCCTCCATCCTGCCTGGCAGCGTCAGCTGCTGTGATCGCGGAGCATAGGTAAGCGTCCGGAGCCCTGTGGGCGGGCAGGCATGGTGTTTCCCTGGAGAGGTGCGGCGCGTGTCCTTAGGCTGCAGACGGAGGGAGCTCCGGCCCAGCAGCAATGTTGATTAGTGCGTGTCCCGTCCTGGCGCTGTCCCGCTGCACATGCTCCGCACCGCTTGCCGCTGAGCATGGCAGCCCTTGTGTGTATGCTGCAGATGCTGATCTAGCGGTGCCTGAGCTAGCGCCCTCTCCCTGGGGTGTGGGTGTCAGGCGGCAGGTATGGTGTGTAGGTGGGAGAGGAGCTGCGGGCGGCGACTCGCTGCCTGCAAGTACCCTCCATATCAGCGCTGTTCCCCTCCCTGCAGATAGTGTCAGTGGCCGTGGTGTACTTTTGCTACTGGTGGCCAGGGCCGGTGCTAGGGTGTTCGGCGCCCCCCTGCAAACTATAAATTTTGCGCCCTCCCATATTCCTTTGTTGTGCATCGGGAAAAGTGGTGTGGTCTCACAACTAAGGGGCATGGCCACACAATAGTACCCCAATTTAAAATTACGCCACAATGTAGCACAATCTTATTCATCTTATACGTAATGCCCCACCCGTAGTAGTAGCGTCCTTATACGGAATGCCCCACCCGTAGTAGTAGCGTCCATATACGTAATGCCCCCCCAATAGTAGTAGTGTCCTTATACATAATGCCCCCCCAGTAGTAGTAGCAGTTATATGTAATGCTCCCCAACAGTAATAGTAGCGTCCTTATACATAATGCCCCCCCAGTAGTAGTAGCATCCTTATACATAATGCCCCCCCAGTAGTAGTAGCGTCCTTATACATAATGCCCCCCCAATAGTAGTAGTGTCCTTATACATAATGCCCCCCCAGTAGTAGTAGCAGTTATATGTAATGCCCCACAACAGTAATAGTAGCATCCTTATACGTAATGCCCCACCTGTAGTAGTAGTGTCCTTATACGTAATGCCCCCCAGTAGTAGTAGCAGTTATATGTAATGCCCCCCAACAGTAATAGTAGCGTCTATACGTAATGCCAACCCTGTAGTAGTAGCATCCTTATACATAATGTGCCCCCAGTAGTAGTACCGTCCTTATACATAATGTGCCCCCAGTAGTAGTACCGTCCTTATACATAATGCCCCCCCAGTAGTAGTAGCATCCTTACATGTAATGCCCTCCCAGTAGTAGTAGCACCGTCCTTATACATAATGCCCCCCAGAAGTAATAGAGTCCTTATACATAATGCCCCCTCAGTAGTAGCGTCCTTATATGTAATGCCCCCCAGTATTAGTAGCCTCCTTATACGTAATGCCCCCCTATAGTAGTAGTGTCCTTATACGTAATGCCCCCCCATAGTAGTAGCGTCTTTATACGTAATGCCCCCC
Organism: Pseudophryne corroboree; assembly: GCF_028390025.1. NCBI lineage: Eukaryota > Metazoa > Chordata > Amphibia > Anura > Myobatrachidae > Pseudophryne > Pseudophryne corroboree. The sequence continues at coordinate 422,719,597 of NC_086446.1, read as the reverse complement.
CTATAGTAGTAGCGTCCTTATACGTAATGCCCCCCCTATAGTAGTAGCGTCCTTATACGTAATGCCCCCCCTATAGTAGTAGCGTCCTTATATGTAATGCCCCCCCTATAGTAGTAGCGTCCTTATACATAATGCCCCCCCTATAGTAGTAGCGTCCTTATACATAATGCCCCCCCTATAGTAGTAGCGTCCTTATACGTAATGCCCCCCCTATAGTAGTAGCGTCTTTATACGTAATGCCCCCCCTATATTAGTAGCGTCCTTGCATGTAATGGCCCCCCCAGCAGTGGCGTCCATAAAGTGCGCACACACAGACATACCTCACACACACACAATTCACACATATATACAAACACACACACACCCCACTATATACACCCCCCCCCCACTATATACACACACGCACCCCCCCCCCCCCCCACTATATACACACACACACATTTCTCTCTCACCCTCCACTTACCAAGTCTGGCTGGCCGTCACTGCAATGCTGATTCAGCTGTCTGGTCCCGTGTAGCTCCGCCCCTCTATTCCGTGTAGCTCCTCCCCCTCATGACGCCCCCTTTTCGGGACCCGCACTGCACAGCACACAGCCCGCTGTCACAGGTGATTGGGGGGGGGGGGGGGGGAGACAGGCACAGCAACCGGCAGCTAGTGGCCATCCTCACCTCCTATACTGTAAGGTAGGGACTTGCACCCGACTGCTGCTGGCACTGGGTATGGGGTAGCTCCCTGCAGCAGATGCAGTTGACTCCGCCCAGCTCTGTGACTCCGCCCAGCGTTACGGGCACAGAGTCACAGACTAAGGCAAATATATAGGAGATAATATGCCCATGAAAATTTAAAATAATGCACACCAACCTAATTTGATAATACATTTATACTATATAGACTACCATTTATACAGTATGTACCCCATGTTTACCACACCACATACTGCTAAAGTTAATTATATGAAGGATCAAGCTCTTTTACCTGTGTGGGCCATACATCAGTGTACCAATTCCCCGATTCAACCTGTTCTTGCATTCGAACATAGCGATCGGCGGCCATCGGTGATCTGCCATTGCAGAATCTTTTTTTCGTCTTGGTTTGCAAGTCAAGGTGATTCAACATACTGGATACCCATAATTCCCCAACCCCAGTACTGGGGGATCAGGGTATTGCCCCAATCTATCACTGATGCCTACAACTGTAAATGCATGCATGTTAATTTAACATTTTTTCTTATAATAAACATAAGAGTACCAGCAGTAAAATAAATAGTAGCACACAGGGGTTGATTGGGATGAAAACGCAGCCCAGAAAATTTATGGAAGCAGCCCTAATGGGGGTGCGGTCTGATGATGGGGTGGGGTCTAAAGAGGGGGACGGATGCCTCCTCATAGAGCCTGATTGTACGCAATTGCGGCCTTCCTTGCGTCTTTTGCTGCAGTTGTGTCTGAGACCAGGGGTGGATTGGGAACTAAACGTGGCCCTGTAACATTTTGCAGCTGTGGCCAAACATGGGCAGGACAAGAGGTATAACATACCATGTAGCCATGGCAGCATCACTGGATGGCAAAGTTACTGTACTGCAGTTATGGAATAACAGAATGAATGGGGAAAATGCAGTGTACTTAGGCCCTCATTCAGAGTTGTTCGCTCGCTAGCTAGCTGCTTTTAGCAGCCGTGCAAACGCTAAGCCGCCGCCCTCTGGGAGTGTATCTTAGCTTAGCAGAAGTGCGAACGAAAGGATCGCAGCACTGCTACAAAAAAAAAAAAAGATTGTGTAATTTCTGAGCAGCTCCAGACCTACCCCTAGCTTGCGATCACTTCAGACTATTTAGTTCCTGTTTTGACGTCACAAACACGCCTTGCGTTCGGCCAGCCACGCCCACGTTTCCCCAGGCACGCCTGCGATTGTATCTGACACACCTGCGTTTTTACACACACTCCCCAAAAACGGTCAGTTACCTCCCAGAAACACCCAATTCCTGTCAATCACTCTGCGGCCAGCAGTGCGATTGAAAAGCGTCGCTAGACCTTGTATGAAACTACTTCGACTGTTGTGAAAGTACGTCGCGTGTGCGCATTGCGCCTCATGCACAGAAGTGCCGCTTTTTTACCTAATCGCTGCGCTGCGAACGAAAACAGCTAGCGAACAACTTGGAATGATTACCTGAGTGCGGTAGGCTGCCTGTCACGTGTGGGGGGGGGGCGCACAACAACATGCAAAACAGGCCCCACAGACACATCAGCCTACCAGGATTTTTCCTGGAGAGCCCTATCCTGGTAGCACATTTGAAAACAATTTTTGGGAACATTGTTAACGTTCATAAATTAAGTTTGTATAATTTAGAATTTAGTCGCTAACTGAATGCTGTAGACTCAAATATATTGCACCAAAAAACACTAGCATATTTCTAGTACATTGTTGCAATGGATTGTTATCCTTTATTTATAGGACGCCACATGGAATCCGGAGCGCCCAATTACATAAATAAATAAGCAAAACAAGAAAACTGTGACTTACAATTCAAGATAATATAGGACAAGTGCAGGGTATATAAACATAAGCTGCATCAGCAGACAATAGTGAAATAAGTATCAGGGTGGCAGACAATTGAGAAATTTGAAGCCATCACAAGGAGGATTTAAAAGTCAGAAATGGAAAACACATGAGAGAAGAGGACTCTGCTCCAGAGAGCTTACATTCTAAAAGGGAAGGGGCAGACAGGGGTGACACATGGGGTAGACAATGAGCGTGGGACAGAGGGTTAGGATGAGAGTCGGCTGGGTTTGGTGAAGAAGTGGGTCTTGAGAGGCCGTTTGAAGTTTTGTAGAGAGATGGAGAGTCTGAGCGGGAGCATATTTGTGCACATGTAGCACAATTATTAAATGAACCTACATGTGTGAAACTCAGTAAAAGGTACATGTAACACTGTATATGCCAACAAGACTTCACCACTACACTTAATACAAAGGGGCACCATAACATTTTCCCAACATGACCTGACCACCTACCATAACACAAGTCTACCATACACACAACTCCCATGACAAGACCTCTGTGTAGGACCACCACAACACAATTATATTGCACTCCAAACATAAATGCTCATAACACAATTCTAATAGCGATATTGATAGATGACAAAAATTGCATGCAGAGAACCATGGACAACTGGAAACCACGGGCCACTGTCCACTATGCGATATTGCACCATATGTCTCACCTAAGCCCAGCACTTCCGCAGACTCACTGAATCCGCGTCTGTTGCTAGGAACTCTTCTGCCTCGGAATCCTGTTGCCAAAGCAGCGGCGGATCCGTTTCCCACACGGACTGCATATCCAAAATGGCAGCGCCCAGGCCGGTGTGTAATGTATTCAGATTTCGGGATGCCAGAGCGGTTCCGGACCCCGTACATGCCCCGGTGGCAGAGGGACCGGCCGTACTGGTGTTAGATAACGGCTCCTTCCAACTGCGAGCGGGATGGGCGGGACTGGGACCCAGTTTGCAGCTGCGCTCAGTGGTGGCCCGAAGCCGCGGTGGTCCTCGCAGCCTGAGCCGGGTGGGGAATGACATACCGAGCCTGGAGCCGCTGCGCTGGCTGCTCCGGACACCGTTTGACAGGAACTTGCCGGTGAATCTAGAGCTGCAGGAGCTTCTGTGTGATCACGTGTTCCAAAGACTAGGAGTGACGTCAGAGGTAACCCACCACCCAGAGCCGGCCCTAACCAATATGATGCCCTAGGCAAGATTTTGTCTGGTGCCCCCTAGCACCGCTGCTATTTCCAACCTCTGACCCTGCACCATCACCCCTCACCCATAGCAGTCCTTATTATGGTGTTCCTACCCCCTATATTTTAAATGGGAACAGTGCGCACATTCGACGCACAGCCCAAAAAGGGGCGTGTTCTTTTGGGAAGGGGCATGGCCACACAATAGTACCCCCAATTCAAATTACGCCACACAGTAGTGTAACTTTATTCTAATTTTATCATGCGATAGTGTCCCTTATTCACATTACTTCACACACTAGTACCACTTTACCTTATAAACGTTACTCCTCACAGTAGTGCCCTTTATTCACATTACACCACACTATATTGCTCTTTATTCACATTACACCACCCAATAGTGCCCTTTCTATACAAAACGCCACACACATATACACATAATGCAACACATTAGTAATGTCTTTATACACATAATACTACACGGTAATGCTCCGGTCACATATAACACACATTATTAATGTCCTTATTAACATAAGGCACCTTACACATTATGCCAACCTTTATTAATGCCCTTATACACATAATGTCCCTTACACATATGCCGCACATTATTAATGCCCTTATACACATAATGACACACACAGTGCCTCTTACACATATACGGCACATTATTAATGCCCTTATACACATAATGGCACACATAGTGCCTCTTACACATATGCGGCACATTATTAATGCATTTATACACATGACACACATAATGCCACAACCCACCCACACATAGCACTCACACGGCTGCTTACACTGTGACCTTTGTCTCTGCTTGGATACAGATGTGTTCTTATACATCTTGCCTCAATACGCCATGCAGCAGGAGATGCCTGGGGTGAGTAAGCTGGCAGCTCTGCGAACGTCGGGCGCCTTTTTTGATGAGAATGCAACGTATTTGCATTGCTATGTGGCTAGGATGCACAAGCAGCTTCTGCTAATTAAAATGATATGCAGCATGCTCATATACTGTGTGCAGCTGTATCTGCATACGAAATGCTACACACAGAATATAGGCATGCCGCATATCATTTTAATCAGCAGAAGCTGCTGGTGCCCCTAGGCATACCAAATGCCCTAGGCATTTGCCTAGTTTGCCTATGCCCGGCTCTGCCACCGCCGCCAAGTGTGGTCCCCAGCATCAGCTAAACATGCAAGCCCATGTTGGGGGCACTGACAGACCAGAGACTGAGCGTAGCATCCAGTATGCAGGTGTATGGCATTGGCTCTATCAGCACAATAAAAAAATAAAAAAAATGACTATATATATATATATATATATATATATATATATATATATATATACAGGTTGAGTATCCCATATCCAAATACGGAATATTCCGAAATACAGACTTTTTTGAGTGAGAGTGAGATAATGAAACTTGTTTTTTGATGGCTCAATGTACACAAACCTTGTTTAATACACACAGTTATTAAAAATATTGTATTAAATGACCTTCAGGCTGTGTGTATAAGGTGTATAAGAAACATAAATGAATTGTGTGAATGTACACACACTTTGTTTAATGCGCAAAGTTATAAAAAATATTGGCTAAAATGACATTCAGGCTGTGTGTATAAGGTGTATATGAAACATAAATACATTCTGTGCTTAGACTTGGGTCCCATCACCATGATATCTCGTTATGGTATGCAATTATTCCAAAGTACGGAAAAATCCCATATCCAAAATACCTCTGGTCCCAAGCATTTTGGATAAGGGATACTCAGTTGTAAGTTTAACGAAGAAAAATATAGATATGTTTCCAAAAATTATTTCTTATATTTTAAAATTATGTGCAGTGTAATATTTTGTGAGGGTTGAAATTATATAGCCCCATTAATATTGACCAAAAATGACTTTAAGCCACACCTGAAGGGCAGAGGTTTCCAAACACAGTCCTCAAGGTACTCCTAACTGTCCTGGCTATAAAGGTATCCATGGCTCAGCACAGATGGTTAAATCAAATTGACTGAGGTACTGATTAAATCACCTGTGGCCAAGCATGGGCAAACTTAAAACCTAGACCAGCAGGGTGTCTTAAGCACCGTATTTGAGAACCTCTGGCTTAACAAAATATAATTTTATTTACTATTAGTTGCCAGACCGTCAAAATGACGTTACAAAATAATAGTAATGTCAGTGCCGGAGGCATGTCCCTTTTTTGTTTGAATTGGACCTTAAAATATACTTTAAAAAGCTATGAAAGAAAAATAATGGTATTTTGATTGCCTGTATGAGTATTTTAATGTTTAATTAAAATTCTCACTATGAAAATTACTATTGGGTATAATTTTGCCCGTAAGGGGAGTATTTTCATTTGTATATTTCTATGTGTATGTGCAGATTTCCAATTACACATAGGGGAGTATTCAATTAGCTGCGATAACCCGTTTTTTGCACGGAAAATGTGATTTTACCGCAAACACGAATTTAACTTCACCAACTCTGAGCAGGTGCAAAGTTGGGGAAAATCTCTATTTCAAGGTAAAAATGTCGGGATTTGGCTCAGATGCCATGACACACAAACCCCCACCCCCCTACTGACTAAGTAAGCACTTTTATTTATTTTTAACTGACCAATAATGTACTTTTTGGTATGAAAAAGTGCAAAGTGATGGAATTTGGGCTTCAATGTATGGGACAGGTATATTGGGGTGCTTTATGAGTGGGACAAATGATTTTAGGCTTGCAGGTGGGAGTAGTCAGTCTTTTTCCACTTTTTATTTCTTCAAGTCTCCTAAAATGTCCCAAATATATACTTATACCAATTTTATGTGCCCCTAATGTAATGAGAGCACTTATTGTACTGAACAAAATAGCTTTGATAATTTTTTTTTCATAAAAAAAAAATGCATATAACCGCCATTTGACACCATTTAATACCCCAAATCTATTTAATATGACCTCTAAGACACTTCCATACTGTTATCCTATGTTAATTTGGCATTTTTCGGAGTACAGGCTGATTTCCCCATTTTCACTGGTCCTGACACAGTGCATGCAGTTGTATCTTGTTCAGACTCCATTTTTCCCCCAATTAGGTGCAATCAGATCCATATTACCCCTTTCACAAATCCCGGGTCAGATCCGTGATTTGAACACGGCTCCGACCCAGGTAAAAGACGTTCACATCGCAATACGGACCTGGGTTATTCCCGTGCTAGTGTCTTTTTGCTCAACCCGGGTCACCCATGTTAAAACCAGTGTGATGTCGTTTTAAAAGGACCTGATTGGTTCACAGTTTTCAACAAGAAAGGGAGGGGGCTGGATAATGCTCACAGTGCAGCAATCTTGGCCGACAGAGCACATATCCCAGCACAGAGCCCGGAATTCATGATAGTCTCAGCTGTACTATTGTGGTCGTTAACCTTGTGATATTGGCCCTCAATCCGAGTTGTTCGCTCGCTAGCTGCTTTTAGCAGCATTGCACACGTTAGGCCGCCACCCTCTGGGAGTGTATCTTAGCTTAGCAGAATAGCGAACAAAAGATTAGCAAAACTGCTAATAAATAATTCTTAGCAGTTTCTGAGTAGTTCCGGAACTACTCACAGATTGCGATCAGCTCAGTCCATTTAGTTCCTGGTTTGACGTCACAAACACGCCCTGCATTCGGCCAGCCACTCCCCCGTTTCTCCAGACACTCCCGCGTTTTTCCCTGACACGCCTGCGTTTTTTTAGCACACTCCCGGAAAACGGTCAGTTACCACCCAGAAACGCCACTTTCCTGTCAATCACTCACCGATCAGCAGTGCGACTGGAAAGCGCCGCAGGATCCACAGCAAAACTGCTAAGTTTTTAGTTAAACAGCTAAGCGCATGCGCCCTGCGTGCCTTGCGCATGCGCAATTTGCAACAAATCGCAGCATAGCGAAAATCGGCAACGAACGACAACTCGGAATGACCCCCATTGTTTCTTGAGTGCCTTCAACTTATTGACCACCTGCTGTTGGGAGCTAGTAAAACCTGATGCCGCAAGCATTTTACTTATGTTGTGATATGTTATCACATCCCTGACTGTACCCGTTATCTGCCTACGTATTTCTTCTTCACCCCTGATCCGAAGCAACTCCCTGACTTCCTCCTCACTCCAGTTTGCCATGGCTAATGAGGTCCGAAGGAGTGCAGAACTAGGTCCGTAGGAGTGCAGAACTGTGCAGATTGCTTTCCAACACGTGCTCACAGTGCAGTACAGTAAACAGACCTCAATTGACTGGAAACAACCAATCAGCGCTTTTTCTTCAGAGGTGGGTCGAATACCCCGGGACTGTAGCTTTTTAGTGCACAATAATTCTGGTCTGACACATGTTCAACCCTTCTTTTAACCCGGGTTGAAATACCGGGTTGGACACAGTGATCGCGCTGAGCCCAACAAAAAGTGGGTCCCAGGGACCCCTCACTTGTAAAAATTGTGGTCCTACCTGTCCTTCTCCGGGTCCCATCGGAATCAAGGTTCTTATTAATGATTCAAATATAAAACCAGAGATTTGGACACTACAAAAGTGTTGCAACGGGGTAGGGGGTGACGATGGTGCTGGACTGTTTAGCAAACAGGACACTGCACCAGATCTGTAACTAGACATTTTGGTGCCCTCTGGCAGAAAGTGAATTGGTACTCCACCACCTACATGAAAAACAGTGGACAGTGTGCGGCGAAGGCGCGCAGCAAAAATTTAGGGGCGTTGGTTCGTGGAAGGGGCGTGGTCATATACTAGTGCCAATTCACATTACACCACAGTAATGCCGCTTATACATACTGCACCATATAGAACCTCCTATACACACTGCGCCAGGTAGAACCTCCTATACACACTGCATCAGGTAGAACCTCTTATACACACTGCGCCAGGTAGAACCTCCTATAGACACTGCGCCAGGTAGAGCACGTTATACATATTGCGTCAGATAGAGCACGGTATACACTTTGGACAAGGTAGAGCACTTATACACATAGGAATATGCTGATAAGAGATTAAACAAAAAAAAAGTTTTCCTTTATTTCTAGCCCATTCACTTGACCCCACTACAGAAGACATAATTCCAGTTGATAATGGAGTTATATGGCTTACATTGGGAGAAGACTGGCATATACCCATTATTAGGCAACCAATGACTTCACATCTGAGCCTAAAAGTTCCAGAGACTTACACTTATTGTATCATCACCGAGGCCGGCATATAATGCTGGGACTTATGGTCCCATGGTACGTTGTGATGGGACTTATGGTCCAATCACCCCTGCTGGCACATCATGCTGGGACTTTTGGTCCCCTCACACTCCCTAGCACGTCATGCTGGGACTTATGGTACCACATATCTCAATTGCTTTCCCTCCCAGGAGTCTAACGGAACATTCTTAGCAGACAGACAGGCGCGTCCCCTCATTGAGCAGAGGGCTCAGGGTCACTCACTTGCTGGTGAGTCCATCTCTGGCCCAGATGAGCTGCTGCATAGAGAGACGATCATCCAGTACATAGCAGGTACCCCCGGTGATCAGGTAATCCGCCATCATGCACCGTTTTCCATATGGATTCAATACACACACACATACCATATAACTAAGCATCTCTTAATTCCATGCTCACACCATATAAGTGAGCATTTCTGGAACACACTCTCACACACACACACACACACACACACACACACACACACACACACACACACACACATTCCTGTCCCGGCGGTTGCTAGGACACTGTCATGGCAACGCGCCAGAAGAAATGTGCCGGGGGTTAACTCAGTTTGTTATGACCAGCGCGGTCTCTATGTAAGGGTAGGCGGCTGGCGCCACAGACCCCAAGTGAATCCGGGTCCGGTGCAGAGCGGAGGGTGAGGGAAGGGAGGGAGATCAGATTCTCCATGGTCTCCTCCACTTCCTCTGCAGTTGGAGAGCAGAACTGATTGACGGCACAGGACAGCGCTGCTCATTGGTCAGAGCACATCCTGAGGGACCCAGCGGTTTTTATTTTTGAGTCCCCACCGGCAATTATGGGGTAAAATACGCGTTATAGCGTGTATTTGCGAACACTGGGACATCCCGGGATATTCAGTTTGGCGATTTCACACCGCACCTCGACCCGGCAACAACCAGGTTAAAAGCCGGGTTATTTTGGCAATGTGAAAGAGGTATAAGTTTTGAGGTCCAACACTACATAATTGCCAATCAAAATTCCAATGCGTATGGGAGCTAGTGCAGCTCTAGAGTGTTTACAGTGGACCTAAACTATATGAATGCAAGGAGTCGGTAGTTACAGATGATACTGTATGTGGCCTAGAATACCTCTGGTTCCTGAGACCGATAATTTAGCTGAGGGTACCCACTGAAAGCTGAGATTTCAGATTTCAAATGGTCCCAAGGGCTTACTGGTAGGAAATCAGGGCGCAGAGGGAATCAGACTTCCAACCCACTGGTATATGTCGAATACTAGGCCACCTCTGTGTCAATGCTGGCCTTGCAGATTAAAGAACCCCTCTGCTCCAAGCAGCTGTCAGGATGCTTTTTCATGAGCGGAGACATGGAGCACAGCCCAAGTTCTTTTTTTGACTGCTGCTGGAGTAATGCTCTGGAACCTAATGCGGTCAGAATTTTTGAGGGAGAAATTGGTGAATAACTGTTTCCCAGGGTCCAAAATTCACCAAATATGGGGTGGAGCTAGTTGAAACCCCATCCTGTTTAACCCTACCCACTATCAAATTTTGAGGGATACCAAAGAAGCATCTCATCTAAATTACATCACACTGAATGTTAGTGCGCCACGGCTTATGTGTGAAAGGGGTTGACACAAGAAAAACCTAGGTTTACTTTGAAACTGGGTTCTCCAAACTGGGACCCGAGATAGACCATGTCAGAGTCATGTATTTGCCGGGACTTCTATCTGAAAGGGGTATTAGTGTGAGGAATCTGCAGAAGAAATATACCTTTCAGAGAGCAGGCTTAAATGCAGACCTATGCATATGCCCAGTCCCCGTTGCCATGTACTATATCCAACATTAGTGGATTTTAAATTGTTCATAAATAGAGAAGTGAAAAACTGTTGTGCAACTCCATTCAGTGCAACAAACAGAGCTTTTCGTAAGCACATTTAAGGCACATAGGCACTTTTTATATGCTTTTCATGCATCTGTAGGTCTCTTAAATTGTAGTCGTGCTGACACATGAAAAGCGCATCACAAGGAATTTCTTTTGTTTGCATACATGTAGTGTTCTATTTGGGGAAATTTTGGGGGAAATTCAGTTGTTTTGGGCTTCTAATTTTCCCATCTAAACTTGACTTTTTAGACACCCAAACAATTGTCACTATTCAGTTGTTTGGGCGCACATGCATATCGTGCATGTTGCGCCCAAACAGACAGGGTTTAGTTGCGTAAAACGGCGAAACCAGTCTAAAGTCCTGCTGGGTTTGCAAACATTTTTGGGCGCTCCTCAGGAGGCTGTGAGAAAAAATGTGTCCTCCATGGCTGCTGAGAGCCCGAACGGCAGAACAATTGAATTGCTGCTGTCGGGCGCCATCTAGTGGCAGCCGCAAGAAAAACTATTTAATTTAATTTGTGGACCTTAAGGGCTGAAACACACTACCCGTCTTTTGCCGGCCGGGAAAAAGCCGGACGGCTTTTTCCCGTGCCGGCATTGTAGTTAACAGTGTGAGGGCTAGGGTCCCTTCACACTGCACGGCCCCGGCCCGGCTGCCAGGTTGCAGCCGGGTCTCACCACTGGAACCGGGCCGTCTTTGCAGCCAGTGAACCGTGTGTGTGAAGGGGAGCTTTCACACACAACGTTTTTTTCTGAAGCCGTGTCTGATGCTGCGCATGCGCACAGCATTACACACGGCTCAAAGCCGTCCTGTGTGCGAGACTCTGCCGGTTTCTCCCGGATGGCAAAAAGCCGGACAAAGTTTGTCCGGCTTTTTGCCATCCGGGAGAAACCGGCCAGTGTGTTACAGCCCTAAGACTGTTGTGTGAATATAACCATTTCATAATTTTATGTTACCTGTGTCTGCTTTAAGCGTTGTGTAATTTACTACATTTTTTCTATGCAGTACTGTGTTTATACTGCAACCTTAAGTATGTTGTTGAATGGCTTCTTCTTTCCTATTAAATTTACTGTACCTCCTCTCTACATCATTGTGCAATATTTCCCATTCACACTTAAATGTTCTTCTTTCATTCTAGAATTCCATATCTATTTTCACATCAAAACACATCCCTGTCAAAGTGTCTACTACAAGCTTGTGTGTGTTTCCATTACATGGTTAGATTGCAAGCTCTGCAGAAAAAGAATATCAATTCTAAAGTTATCTTTTTTGTACATTTGCTCCCAATATGTTTTATTCCTCCTTTATCATGGTTTTCACGCTTGTTGCCTTCTTCACATATGTATCTCTACTTTGAACCTTTAATATCTGTTAGCTAGGGGTTTATTTGCTAAACGTCGGGTTCTAAAACCCTGCGCTTCTGATCATGTTTATGGCCGAAATTTAAAAGGGCAACGCTTTTACGAGCTGTGTTTTGTTAGTAAAGTCATTGCCTGTTTACATTTTGGGCATAAAACGATCAGAAGCGCAGGGTTTTTTTAACCCCACACTTAGTAACTACACACCCAATATCTTCAACCATATCCAATATTATTCCAATGTAAGTTGTACGGTTTCTATTTCTGCTTTACATGTTATGTAGCATACAGAGCATAATTATGAAACATCACCCCAAACACCATGTGGCAGCTGCAATCCTGGCATCACACCTCCCCATTGTGTCAGTTTTAATTGCTCATTGGCATCTACTGTCAGTATTGTGTAGCCATAGCCTTGTGAGTTCCTGCTTGAGTGCTGTGCTGTGATGTTATCACACAGTGCATAGCCAATTGTAAAAGCTAAGTTAACCAGCCTGTACTGGTGCTAGAGCAGACAAAAAGAGACAGACAGACCTAATCAGCCCTGCCCATGTATAGTATATTGGGGGTTGTTATAGGCATCCATGCCAACTCTCCGTGATTGTCAGGAAGACTCCACGAAATAGTAGCAATCAACCTAAATCCCTGGAAAGTCTAGAAATCCCCCTGATTGCATCATGCCCCCATTATGCAGCTGTTATATTCTTTGGGGGGGGGGGGGGGGGGGGGGGGGATTTTGAGATATATGCTTACAAATGGGATCATCAGTGCCATTTCCCTATTGGTTATAAGGCACAATGGGCCCCCATTTATCAAGCGGCTAAAAGTGAAGTAGTAAATACCGTTTTCACTCGCCGTGGTATAGTGGCATCGCGCTCTTCCATTTAAGAAGAGCCTATGCCACGGCAAGCGAATGCGGTATTTGCCGCGTCAGCGCTGATGTTTACCTTACATCAGCGCTGACGAATGAACTGTGTCCCCAGATTGGCCTCCCACCGCGCATGTGCCGGTTTATGCTAAATCCCGGCACATGTGCAGTAGTAATTTCCGGACGCGGCATGATGCATGCCGGGTTTGCTGCGAGAGGGGGGAGCCGGAGCGCAGGACGGACAACGCTGCAGCAGAGTCCTGTCTCTATAGCAACCCGGCTGCTGTGATGCATGCCGGGATTGCTGCGGGAGCAGACGAGCCCGTTATAGGTATGCGAGCGCTATTTCAGAAATGGCGCTCGTTCTTAAATACACTTTAGTGTACCGCAGTATAGAGAATATGAAGGCTAATAGCGCTGCTAGTTAGTAGCGCTATTAGCCTTGTTAAATAGCAATTGGTCCCATTAACCACCAAAAACAAGTTTCCAGCAAGGAAACTCGTTGATAAATGGGGGCCAATGAACTCTATGGCTACCTGTCTTTTTTTAAAGTAAGGTTTCTCATGAGTACTTATTTGGAACCACTTGTATATCAAAATACACGTGCAAGCCTTGAAACGTATCGGTGTCTTTTCAGGGTGTGGTATGGAACGTAGATAGTAACTAGGTCGACATTGTCTAGGTAGACAGTAACTAGGTCAACATGGTCTAGGTCGACAGGTGAAAAGGTTGCCATGAGTTTTTTTTATGGGTTTTTGTCGTTTTCTTCGTAGATCCTTAAGTACGAAAAGTTTCAATAAAAGATAAAATAAGATTTTAAACCTACCGGAAAATCTTTTTCTCCTAGTCCGTAGAGGATGCTGGGGACTCCATAAGGACCATGGGGTATAGACGGGCTCCGCAGGAGACATGGGCACTCTAAGACTTTAGATGGGTGTGAACTGGCTCCTCCCTCTATGCCCCTCCTCCAGACCTCAGTTAAAGAACTGTACCCAGAGGAGACGGACAGTACGAGGAAAGGATTTTTGTTAATCTAAGGGCGAGATACATACCAGCCCACACCATACACACCGTACAACATGGTATACACTAAACCAGTTAACAGCATGAACAAAACAGCATCAGCCAGAGACTGATCTCAACTGTAACATAACCCTTATGAAAGCAACAACTATATACAAGCCTTGCAAAATTTGTCCGCACTGGGACAGGCGCCCAGCATCCTCTACGGACTAGGAGAAAAAGATTTACCGGTAGGTTTAAAATCTTATTTTCTCTTACGTCCTAGAGGATGCTGGGGACTCCGTAAGGACCATGGGGATTATACCAAAGCTCCAAACCGGGCGGGAGAGTGCAGATGACTCTGCAGCACCGATTGAGCAAACAGGAGGTCCTCATCAGCCAGGGTATCAAACTTGTAGAATTTTGCAAAAGTGTTTGAACCCCAGTGATCGTGCTGAGCCAAAAAAAAAGTGGGTCCCAGGGACCCTTCACTTTAAAAAATTGGGGTCCTACCAGTTTTTTCTGGGTCCCATCGGAATGAAGGTTCTTATTAATCTTGTTTGGACACTACAAAAGTGTTGCAAGGTGGGGGGATGGGGTGACAATGCTGCTGGGCTGTGTAGCGTGCAGGACACCCTGCACCAGAGGTGTAACTAAACATTTTGGTGCCCTTAGGCAGAAAGTGAATTGGTGTTCCACCCCCTAGACCGCAAAGCATGGATAGTGTGCGCCGAAGGCGCGCTGCAAAATTTTAGGGCCATGGCTTCATAGGGAAGGGGCGTGACCACATAATAGTGTCAATTCACATTACACCACACAGTAGTGCCGCTTATACACATTGCACCGGGTAGAACCTCCTATGCACACTGCGCCAGGTAGAGCACGTTATTCATCATTGCGCCAGGTAGAGCACGTTATCATACACATTGCGCCAGGTAGAGCACATTATCATACACATTGCGCCAGGTAGAGCACGTTATACACAATGCGCCCGGTAGAGCACGTTATTATACACATTGCGCACGGTAGAGCACGTTATACACAATGCGCCCGGTAGAGCACGTTATTATACACAATGCGCCAGGTAGAGCACGTTATTATACACAATGCGCCAGGTAAGCACGTTATTATACACAATGCGCCAGGTAGAGCACGTTATTATACACAATGCGCCAGGTAGAGCACGTTATTATACACAATGCGCCAGGTAGAGCACGTTATTATACACAATGCGCCAGGTAGAGCACGTTATTATACACAATGCGCCCGGTAGAGCACGTTATTATACACAATGCGCCCGGTAGAGCACGTTATTATACACATTGCGCCAGGTAGAGCACGTTATTATACACAATGCGCCAGGTAGAGCACGTTATTATACACAATGCGCCAGGTAGAGCACGTTATTATACACAATGCGCCAGGTAGAGCACGTTATTATACACAATGCGCCAGGTAGAGCACGTTATTATACACAATGCGCCAGGTAGAGCACGTTATTATACACAATGCGCCAGGTAGAGCACGTTATTATACACAATGCGCCAGGTAGAGCACGTTATTATACACAATGCGCCCGGTAGAGCACGTTATTATACACAATGTGCCCGGTAGAGCACGTTATTATACACATTGCGCCAGGTAGAGCACGTTATTATACACATTGCGCCAGGTAGAGCACGTTATTATACACAATGCGCCAGGTAGAGCACGTTATTATACACAATGCGCCAGGTAGAGCACGATATTATACACAATGCGGCAGGTAGAGCACATTATTATACACAATGCGCCAGGTAGAGCACGCTATTATACACAATGCGCCAGGTAGAGCACGCTATTATACACAATGCGCCAGGTAGAGCACGTTATACACAATGCGCCAGGTAGAGCACGTTATTATACACAATGCGCCCGGTAGAGCACGTAATACACAATGCGCCCGGTAGAGCACGTTATACACAATGCGCCAGGTAGAGCACTGAGGCACATTGCGCCAGGTAGAGCACTGAGGCACATTGCGCCAGGTAGAGCACTGAGGCACATTGCGCCAGGTAGAGCACAGAGGCACATTGCGCCAGGTAGAGCACAGCGGCACATTGCGCCAGGTAGAGCACTGAGGCACATTGCGCCAACCACTTACGACCTCCAGTCCCCCCCCCCCAGTGTCACGTGACACCTTCAGCAAGACCATTCACCAACGACCACACGCAGCCTACTGCAGTCCGGGCACACATAAACCATAGCAAAGTAAAAAATAATATTAACCATAAGCCGAGTAATATTCAGAGAACAAAACATTAGCAAAGTATTAAGAAAAAGAAAATCTGACGGCAACTAATATACAGATGCATCAAATATTACAGCTACCTTCCTCCTTGGGCTGCCAACAGGCCAGTATTGAGCAGCCTGCATAAGCAACCGGCCAAGGTTGCCAGTAATAGGGCATCAGTAGAACATGTATTTCCCAGACACTGTGGCAGTCCTGCTCCAACCCCAACTGCGCGCAGTAGCCCCCCATAGTACATACAGGCACTCTACCACTACATTGGGTTCTGCCAATAACAAGTGTAAGGGCTGCAGGATGTGGAAGCTCCCCAGGAAAAACACCAGCTTGTGCGCCATCTGCTAGCACGCACCTGCTCCCATGTACTCAGGATCTCCCTGCGGCTACACAGGCGCTGTATGGGCGCAATTACTGCAACATGACTGCGCTAGTGCACTACAGCCAGGAATAAGCTTCACCCCCTGCCCTCCGTACCAACGCGCCCAGCGAACGTGAGCCATAACGGTCATTATTCTATCTCCCTGTTTACCCGGCTCCCGCCGCCCGAGGTCAGACCCTGACACTGACAGTCTGGTCGGCCTCACATTGCGCACACACAGAGTACGATGCGGAGCTTGCAGCCCCCCGACATCCATCATCTGCATCGGCTACTCTGGGTGAAGCGGGGCGCCACAGCGCGGCTCACTGCTCACCTACAGCGGGAGCTGCGCAGCCCGGGCGGCTCCTGTTGTTTATACCGCTCTCTCAGGGAACTGGACGGCAAATGTCGGGTCTTGGTGGGGCGTTGAGCGGGTCCCGGGGGGGGGGGGGGGGGGAGTAGGGGGCAGATCCAGAGCGGTACTCACCGTCGCAGAGGAGGGTGCGGTGCCTGGTATGCGTGGACAGTCTCTTGGTGCTGGGCTGGCGGCGGAGCGTGCAGCGGGGAGGAGGTGGAGCTGGATGAGCGGGGCCAGTCTGTCAGCGCTGCAGCATATATTCATATGCTGGCAGCGGAGCCCAGGTCAGCGGGCAGAGGGGAGCAGGATTCAAAGCAGGTGGTCTGGCGGGAGACACTGCAGGCTGTGATTGGCTGGAGACTACAGGAGGTGATTGGCTGAGGAAACAGCCAGTCACCACCTGCGTTCCGCTGACTGGCTTACTCATGCAAACACATATTCAGATGAGCGCGTCCTGTGGGACCCGCTCATCTTCTAAATGTGAGTCCCGGGCGGCCGTTTCTGGGTAAAATACGCGCCATAGCGCGTTTTTGCGATCACTGAACCCGACCAAGTAGCTGCTCGGCACAGCTGTAATGCCGAGACGCCTCGGGTAGCCGTCCAATAAGAGCCCACCTTCCTAGTGGAATGGGCCTTTACCGAATTTGGTAACGGCAATCCAGCCGTAGAATGAGCCTGCTGAATCGTGCCACAAATCCAGCGAGCAATAGTCTGCTTAGAAGCAGGAGCGCCAACCTTGTTGGCCGCATACAGGACAAACAGTGCCTCTGTTTTCCTAACTCGAGCCGTCCTGGCTACATACATTTTTAAGGCCCTGACTACATCAAGGGACTTGGAATCCTCCAAGTCACCCGTAGCCACAGGCACCACAATAGGTTGGTTCATATGGAACGACGAAACCACCTTAGGCAGAAATTGAGGACGAGTTCTCAACTCTGCTCGATCTACATGGAAAATCAGATAGGGGCTCTTGTGAGACAAAGCCGCCAATTCGGACACCCTCCTCGCAGATGCCAAGGCCAACAACATGACCACTTTCCAAGTGAGAAATTTTAACTCCACCGTTTGAAGAGGTTCAAACCAGTGTGATTGAAGGAACCGTAACACCACGTTAAGGTCCCACGGTGCCACTGGGGGGCACAAAAGGAGGTTGGATATGCAGCACTCCCTTTACAAAAGTCTGGACTTCTGGGAGAGAAGCCAATTCCTTCTGAAAGAATATAGATAAGGCCGAAATCTGCACCTAAATGAAGCCTAACTTCAGGCCCATATCCACTCCTGTCGTAGAAAGTGGAGAAAACGACCCAGCTGAAAATCTTCCGTAGGAGCAGTCTTGGCTTCACACCAAGAAACATATTTCCTCCAGATACGGTGATAATGCTTCGCCGTTACCTCCTTCCTAGCTTTGATAAGAGTAGGGATGACTTCCCCCGGAATACCTTTCCTAGCTAGGATTTGGTGTTCAACCGCCATGCCGTCAAACGTAACCGCGGTAAGTCTTGGAACACACAAGGCCCCTGTTGCAACAGGTCCTCCCTGGGAGGGCGAGGCCACGGATCTTCTATTAGCATTTCCTGAAGATCTGAATACCAGGCCCTTTGAGGCCCCTCTGGAACAATTAGAATTGTTTGCACTCTTGTTCGTCTTATGATTCTCAATATTTTTGAGATGAGTGGAAGTGGAGGGAACACCCACGGTGTCACTAGGGCATCCACCGCCACTAAGTAGGGGTTTGTGGGGACTGCGCTTTCACCTGGTGGTATAAAGTGAGTAGCTGCTATGGAGAAAATTAAGGTTGCCACAAACCTTCGTTGTACTGATGCAGAAAATATATTACTCCCAGCGCTTACTCAATATCACACATACAGCTTGAAAATTGTTGAATTAATTTTTTGTTTTATTTATAAACATGTAAATGAATAATTATTGAATAAAAAGAATAGTTAAAAACTGGATAGGTATAACATATATGTTTATTGTATAGTAATTAAAAAAAAATTTTTTATAAAGAGCTCTAAAAACCGGTACAAACATGTAACAAACAAAGACATTTGTGGAAGAAAGAGTTTTGGTGGATAGTGAAAGGTACCAGATAAAAATAGTACAGATGATTGTGGAGATGGGTAGATACGCTAGTGTGCGTTTTACTCTATCCACCGATGTGTATATGTATGGTTTGTTACTATTAAATAGTTAAAAAAAAAAAAAAAATACCAAGTTCTGTTATGAACAGGAGAATTGTAGGTCCTGGGAGATGTAACACTATTGTTACAGTGTCTCTGTCCAAGGGGAATTACTGTGCAGATGGATACAGTTTCTCAGTTTTAGTATCGTTACTCAGTCTTTTGTAGTCAGAACGGGTGCTGTATCTGCATTCGTCCGGGGGATCCTCTGTGTCCTGTCGGTTGCCCTTGCTCGTAGCGCGCTGGGGGTATTTTTTGCCCGCACTCGTCCAGGTACAATCTTTGTGGTCGGAATAAGTGCTGTATCTGCACTTGTCCCGGTGACCCTCTGTGTCCTGTTAGGTGCCGCTGTTCCTAGCGTGCTGGGGTTGCTCGCGCTCGTCCAGGTAATCTGAGCGGGCGCTGGTCCGGGGTACGGAGTAGTCGTCTGCCGGCAGACTTGAATGGAGCTTTATGCCGCAGGGGGACAAAGTCTAAGTCCGAGCCCGTGGCTGATCTACCTGCTGCTTCGACGAAGCCTGAAGCAGCAGGTGAAACGCGTAGATCAGCCACGGGCTCGGACTTAGACTTTGTCCCCCTGCGGCATAAAGCTCCATTCAAGTCTGCCGGCAGATGACTACTCCGTACCCCGGACCAGCGCCCTGCTCAGATTACCTGGACGAGCGCGAGCAACCCCAGCACGCTAGGAACAGTGGCACCTACCCCATACCCCGGACCAGCGCCCGCTCAGACTGCCTGGATGAGCGCGAGCAACCCCAGCACGCTAGGAACAGCGGCACCTAACAGGACACAGAGGGTCACCGGGACAAGTGCAGATACAGCACTTATTCCGACCACAAAGATTGTACCTGGACGAGTGCGGGCAAAAAATACCCCCAGCACGCTACGAGCAAGGGCAACCGACAGGACACAGAGGATCCCCCGGACGAATGCAGATACAGCACCCGTTCTGACTACAAAAGACTGTGAGTAACGATACTAAAACTGAGAAACTGTATCCATCTGCACAGTAATTCCCCTTGGACAGAGACACTGTAACAATAGTGTTACATCTCCCAGGACCTACAATTCTCCTGTTCATAACGGAACTTGGTATTTTTTTTTTTTCTTAAACTATTTAATAGTAACAAACCATACATATACACATCGGTGGATAGAGTAAAACGCACACTAGCGTATCTACCCATCTCCACAATCATCTGTACTATTTTTATCTGGTACCTTTCACTATCCACCAAAACTCTTTCTTCCACAAATCTGTCTTTGTTTGTTACATGTTTGTACCGGTTTTTAGAGTTCTTTATAAAAAAAAAATTTTCATTACTATACAATAAACATATATGTTATACCTATCCAGTTTTTAACTATTCTTTTTATTCAATAATTATTCATTTACATGTTTATAAATAAAACAAAAAATTAATTCAACAATTTTCAAGCTGTATGTGTGATATTGAGTAAGCGCTGGGAGTAATATATTTTCTGCATCCACCGCCACTGCCTGAGGGTCCCTCGACCTGGAACAATACGTCCGAAGCTGTTTGTTGAGGCGTGATGCCATCATGTCTATTTGAGGAAGTCCCCAACGACTTGTTATCTCTGCAAAGACCTCTTGATGAAGTCCCCACTCTCCTGGATGGAGATCGTGTCTGCTGAGGAAGTCTGCTTCCCAGTTGTCTACTCCCGGAATGAAGACTGCTGACAGAGCGCTTACATGATTTTCCGCCCAGCGAAGAATCCTGGTGGCTTCTGCCATTGCTGCTCTGCTCCTTGTCCCGCCCTGGCGGTTTACGTGCGCCACGGCTGTGACGTTGTCTGACTGAATCAGAACGGGTAGGTTGCGCAGAAGATTCTCCGCTTGTTGTAGGCCGTTGTATATGGCCCTTAATTCCAGCACATTGATGTGTAGACAAGGCTCCTGGCTTGACCATATTCCCTGAAAATTTCTTCCTTGTGTGACCGCTACCCATCCTCGGAGGCTCACGTCCGTGGTCACCAGAACCCAGTCTTGAATGCCGAACCTGCGACCCTCTAGAAGGTGAGCACTCTGGAGCCACCACAGGAGAGATACCCTGGCCCTGGGGGACAGGCTTACTCTCTGATGTATGTATTTGTAGATGGGACCCTGACCACTTGTCCAGAAAGTCCCACTGAAAAGTTCTCGCATGGAACCTGTCGAAACGGAATGGCCTCGTAGGCTGCCGCCATCTTTCCCAATACTCGAGTACATTGAGGAACTGACACTCTTTTTGGTTTTAGCAGGTCCCTGACCATGTTCTGGAGTTCCTAAGCCTTTTCCGTAAGGAGAAAACCACTCTTTTTTTTTTCCGTGTCCAGAACCATGCCCAAAAATAACAGCCGAGTTGTCGGAACCAACTGCGACTTTGGTAGATTTAGAATCCAGCCGTGTTGTTGTAGTACTCTCAGGGAGAGAGACACGCTCTTCAGTAACTGAACTCTCGATCTTGGCTTTATCAGTAGATCGTCCAAGTATGGGGTAATTGTGACTCCTTGCTTGCGCAGGAGCACCATCATTTCCGCCATTACCTTGGTGAAAAATCTCGGGGCCGTGGAAAGCCCAAACGGCAACGTCTGAAACTGGTAATGACAATCCTGTACAGCGAATCTCAGGTAAGCCTGATGAGGCGGATATATGGGGACATGAAGGTAAGCATCCTTTATGTCTAGTGACACCATAAAATCCCCCCCTTCTAGGCTTGAGATCACTGCCCGGAGAGATTCCATCTTGAATTTGAACCTTTTCAAATATAGGTTCAGGGATTTTAGATTCAGAATCGGTCTGACCGAGCCATCCGGCTTCGGGACCACAATAAGGTTGAATTAAACCCCTTCCCCCTGTTGCATTAGGGGAACCTTGATAATCACTTGCTGTTGACACACCTTTTGTATGGCAGCTGAAACTATTTCCCTCTCTGGGGGAGAAGCTGGCAAAGCCGATTTGAAAAATCGGTGAGGAGGCACCTCTTCGAACTCCAGTTTGTAGCCTTGGGATACAATTTCGATCGCCCAAGGATCCAAATCCGGCTGAACCCAGACCTGGCTGAAGAGTCGAAGACATGCACCCACTGGGGCGGACTCCCTCAGCGGAGTCCTAGCGTCATGCGGTGGATTTTGTAGAGGTTGGGGAGGACTTTTGTTCCTGGGAATTAGCCGTAGCTGGCGTTCTTTTCCCTTTACGTCTACCTCTGGCGAGGGAGGAAGAGCCCCGACCCTTTCTGAACTTATGCGACCGAAAGGACTGCATCTGGTATTGAGGTGTTTTCTTTTGCTGCGGGGGAACGTAAGTCAAAAAAGAAGACTTACCCGCGGTAGCTGTGGAAACCTAGGTCCGCGAGGCCCTCCCCAAATAAAACTTCACCCTTGTAAGGTAAAGCCTCCATATGTCTCTTTGAATCAGCATCACCTGTCCATTGACGGGTCAGCAGAAACTGCCATGGCATTGGCTCTTGAACAGCCCAATATCTCTCGCAGCCTCTATATAACGCTGCGTCCTTAATGTTACCCAAGGTCAACAAAATACTATCTTTATCTAGGGTGTCAATGTCAGATGACAATTTATCTGCCCACGCTGCAATCGCGCTACCCACCAATGCCGACGCTACTGCCGGTCTGAGCAGGGCACCCGTATGCGTATAGATTGATTTTAAGGCAGTTTCCTGTCTGCGATCAGCAGGATCCTTGAGGACTGCCGTGTCCGGGGACGGTAGTGCAACCTTTTTGGACAAGCGCGTCAAAGCCTTGTCCACCATGGGCGAGGATTCCCACCGTAACCTGTCCTGTGAGGGGAAAGGATACGCCATAATAATTTTCTTGGGAACCTGCAGTCTCTTGTCTGGAGTTTCCCAAGCTTTTTCAAATAAAGCGTTCAGCTCATGTTTCTTTTCCTTAAACATGCAGACCAGAGGGGTCCTTTGTGATATGCCAAAACATCTTTTATTGCAATAATCAAATAATGAATACTCTTCATAGTCGACACTGGAGTCGGAATCCGTCTCGGTATCAGTGTCTGCTATCTGGGAAAGGGGACGTTTATGAGACCCCGAAGGGCCTTGTGACACAGTCAAAGCCATGGCTTGACTCCCTGCTTTTTCCCTGGACTCTGCTTTGTCCAATCTTTTATGTAATAAAGTCACATTTGCATTTAAAACATTCCACATATCCAACCAATCCGGTGTCGGCTGTGCCGACGGAGACACCACCACCATCTGCTCTGCATCCTCCCTAGATGAGCCTTCCGCTTCAGACATGCCGACACACACGTACTGACACCCCCACACACACTGGGATATATGAATATGGGGACAGCCCCACAATAAGGCCCTTTGGAGAGACAGAGAGAGAGTATGCCAGCACACACTCAGCGCCACTGGACACTGGAAACAAAATCCCAGCCTGTACAGCGCTCTTTTTTTATATATATATATATATATATATATATATATATATTGTGACAAGAACACTGGGATAGTGTTTGAGGGCAGGTATATTTGTCCCAGGTTCTTGTCTTACATGTTTTAGAAAATGTTAACTTCTAGGAAAAATGCTTTTTGTTTTGTCTGAACCTTTTCAGTTTGCTGTAAAAGCTGGGTAAAGGCTCTGAGAGAGAGATAAGGCGAGTTCTAGACATTGGGCCCAGTTCGGGTCTTTGGCCTCACAGAGGGCTAATCAGGGTTTCAGCTGTGTAAGAGTGTTATAGTGCTTCTAACCTGATTAGTATGGGCAGACTGCCTGGGAAGGCTGCAGGATCTGTGTGTGAGAGACACGCTTTCTGATGCAAGTAAGCTATACAGTATGTACTGAAGAACTCTGTGTTTTGTTTAGTGACAGTTAGGAATATCTTATGTTTAGTTAGTGCCGGACAGGCAAGGTATTTTTATTTTGGGGTTTGTTTTATTTTCTGTTTCAATAAAACTGGCCGGGGTCAGTTGTACCAGAAACTGGACTTGTGTTGTTCCTCAGCTGCTGCGTGCGGCCATATTCCCCAGGAAAAGGCGCCTTGCACCCCTACAGTGTTACAACTTGGTGGAGAATGCGAGCAACCCCGTTCTGCGCATAAGTGAAAGCAGCAGCTTTGTGAGGCCTGCAGAAAACGGTGGTTTATGCAGATACAGCCCAGTGTGAAGTTACTGAGACTCACCCCTGAGGGTTTGATATATGTCCTGGGTGAAAGCAGCTACAAAGCCGCCTGAAAAATCTGTCGACATGGAGGATCTGCTTAAAGCCTTGCTGCAAGCTACAGCGGCTCAGCAGGAGGCCAACCGACAGCAGCAGGTGGCAATGGAAGAAAATAGGAGACAACAGCAGGTGGCAATGGAGGAAAATTGGAGACTACAGCAGGAGGCCAACAGACAGCAGCAGGTGGCAATGGAGGAAAATAAGAGACAACAGCAGGCAGTTGTTGATGAACTTTACAGGCAACAGCGTCAGGATAGAGAGGCCTTAGCAGAAGTGGTGCAGAGACTTGCAGCTCGGGTTGGAGATGTGGCAGTCAGTGCTCCAACCAGCTCTAGTTCTATACGGGCCAGTCACTTCCTGCAGAAAATGACAGAGGCTGATGATGTGGAGGCCTATCTGACCACGTTTGAAAGGACTGCCGAGCGTGAGAACTGGCCGAAAGCACAGTGGGCCAGTCTGCTGGCACCTTTCCTGTCAGGTGAGCCCCAAAAAGCTTACTTTGATTTAAGCCCTGCTGAGGCTCGGGACTATGATAAACTAAAGACTGAGATCCTGACCCGCCTGGGAGTCACGCTGTCAGTACGAGCACAACGGGTGCACCGTTGGCTGTACGCCATGGAGAAGCCTCCGCGCTCCCAGATGCACGACCTTATTCAGCTAACAAAAAAATGGCTACAGCCAGAGACATTAACTGGTCCCCAGATGGTGGAAAGAGTCGTCATGGACCGCTACTTGAGATCTTTGCCCATGGTCCTGCGCAAGTGGGTGAGCCATGGAAACCCGGGTACTGCTGACCAATTAGTGGACATGGTAGAGAGGTATTTGGCAGCAGAGGAACTACTGATGACCACCCAGCAACCCATAGATCCTCGACAGCGCCCTTCAGTAAAGACTGGTAAGACTGTTCCGTGGGAAAACGTTGCTGGGCGGTTAAGAGAACGCAAGGCTGGAGAGACTGTAAACACTGGCCCTGGAGACAGGCCAATGGGGCTAGAACGGTCTATGCTGCCCAAACGGGTTGATAATCGTGTGGTTAAATGTTTTAGGTGTGGTATGCCAGGTCATGTTATTGCCAATTGCCCAGTCACGCAAGAACCCATGCATTGTGATGCTGCCTTTGAATGTCGCAGAATGTCTTTCTTTGCTAGGTTAGCCTGTACTGTGGTACCTTCACCTGAGCTGGAAAAACAAATGTGTGATGTGTTCTTAGAGGGTAACCGGGTAGAGGCCTTGCTAGATTCAGGAAGTTTAGTTACCCTCGTGAAAGCTGGGTTAGTGAACCCCTTAAAGGTCCAGCAAATACCTATTGGGGTAACTTGCATACATGGGGATACCCAACATTATGCCACTGCTGAGGTGAATATAGAAACTTGTTGTGGGTCAGCAATGGTTAAAGTGGGACTGGTCCCTACCTTGGTGCATGAGGCCATAATAGGGAGGGATTTTCCTCATTTTTGGAAACTGTGGGAATCACGGTTATCAACAGATGTGAGAAGTAAAAAGCCAGTTGATAATACCGGTGATTTTATGGATGTACGTGGGTCTTCGGAACTTCCTGGCCCTTTGCCTTTTGCTAGTTTGGCTGGGGAAGTGACAGATGGGGAGTCCAGTGAGGACCCTCTTGCCGGGAACAGAGACATAGTAGTTAGAACTGAAAGCGTGCCTGACCTGGAGGTAAAGAAGGATCTGTTTGCGTCTGAACAGTTAAAGGATCCTACCTTAATAAAGGCTAGAGAGAATGTTAAGATTGTTAATGGGGAACCTGTGGTACCAGGTGACAGGGTTACGTATCCCCACATGGCCATCTGTAATGAGCTCTTGTACCACATTGTCAAAAGGGGTGAGGATGTGGTGGAACAGCTGGTAGTTCCCCAGCCTTATCGGAGAACGGTACTAGATTTAGCTCATAGTCACGTTACCGCAGGACATTTAGGGGCAGAAAAAACCACTGAAAGAGTTTTACAAAGGTTCTTTTGGCCAGGGGTTTATAAAGAAGTGTCTGAATATTGTTCTTCCTGTCCTGAATGCCAGTATCATGCCCCTAGACCCCATTTCAGGAGCCCACTAGTTCCCATGCCTATTATAGAGGTCCCGTTTGACAGAATAGCCATGGATCTCGTGGGGCCCTTGTTAAAGTCTGCTCGGGGCCATCAGTATATCCTGGTAATTATGGACTATGCCACTCGATATCCTGAGGCTGTCCCTTTACGCACTATCACAACCAAGGCGATAGCTAGGGAGCTGGTGCAGGTATTTAGTAGAGTGGGAATACCAAAAGAAATTTTGACTGACCAAGGTACTCCATTTATGTCAAGGATCATGAAAGAGTTGTGCAAGTTATTTAAGGTCACTCACCTCAGGACGTCCATCTACCATCCCCAAACTGACGGGTTGGTGGAAAGGTTTAA
This sequence comes from Pseudophryne corroboree, assembly GCF_028390025.1. Taxonomy (NCBI): domain Eukaryota; kingdom Metazoa; phylum Chordata; class Amphibia; order Anura; family Myobatrachidae; genus Pseudophryne; species Pseudophryne corroboree. The sequence goes on along the minus strand of NC_086446.1, from coordinate 422,692,774 downwards.
TAAAACATTAAAAAGTATGTTAAAAAAGGTTGTTGAGAGAGATGGGAAAAACTGGGATTGTTTGTTGCCCTACTTGTTAATGGCCATCAGAGAAGTTCCTCAGTCCTCTACGGGGTTTTCTCCATTTGATTTGTTGTATGGTAGACACCCCAGAGGGCTGTTGGATATTGCCAAAGAGACGTGGGAAGGACAGCCCACTCCTTATAGAAGCGTTATTGAGCATGTAACACAAATGCAGGATAGGATTGCAGCCGTGGTACCTGTTGTCAGAGAGCACATGGAACAGGCCCAAAGTGCTCAACAGAGGGTCTATAACCGGAGTGCCAAGATACGGGAATTTGCTCCTGGCGATAGAGTTCTTGTTTTGGTACCCACTGTGGAAAGCAAATTCCTAGCTAAATGGCAGGGTCCATTTGAGATTAGGGAAAAAGTGAATGAGGTTAATTACAAAGTATACCAGCCGGGAAAGAGAAAACCCGAACAGATCTACCATGTTAACTTAATCAAACCCTGGAAAGATAGGTTGTCTCTGTCAGCGGAGCCTTGCCCTTCGGTGTCTTCACCCCGGTTGCTTCCCGCAGTGAAGGTGTCAGAGACATTATCAGCTGATCAGAACAATCAGGTTAAAGAATTTCTCATCCAAAATAGGGAGGTATTTTCAGAGCTGCCTGGCCGAACGACCATAATAAAACATGACATTGTCACAGAACCAGGGGTCAGGGTTCATTTAAAGCCATATAGGATTCCTGAAGCTCAGCGAGAAGCTATTTCTAAGGAAGTTAAAACCATGTTAGAACTGGGAGTCATAGAGGAGTCTAACAGTGAGTGGTCCAGTCCCATAGTGCTCATCCCGAAGCCCGACGGTAGCATACGCTTCTGTAATGACTTTCGTAAGTTAAATGAGGTGTCCAAGTTTGACGCATACCCCATGCCCCGTGTGGATGAGCTTGTAGAAAGGCTGGGAACAGCCAGGTTTCTCACCACATTGGACCTGACCAAAGGTTACTGGCAAATACCTTTATGTGATAGCGCCAAAGAAAAAACAGCCTTTTCGGTTCCGGAGGGGCTGTACCAGTATAAGATGTTACCCTTTGGGTTGCATGGGGCTCCAGCAACCTTTCAACGGGCGATGGATAAAATTTTGAGGCCCCATAGAAAATATGCAGCTGCCTATTTGGATGATGTGGTAATTCACAGTACAGACTGGGGGTCCCATTTGGTTAAAGTACAAGCAGTACTGGACTCAATCAGAGAGGCAGGGTTAACTGCTAACCCAAAGAAGTGCTGCCTCGCAATGGAGGAGGTCAAATACTTGGGCTTCACCATAGGCAGAGGTCTGATTAGGCCCCAATTGAATAAAGTTGATGCTATTCAAAACTGGCCTCGTCCAGTGAATAAAAAACAGGTAAGGGCTTTTTTGGGAATTACTGGGTACTATAGACGGTTTATTCCTAATTTTGCGACCACAGCGGTGCCGTTGTCAGACCTTACCAAAGGGAAGCAGTCAAATGTGGTGAAATGGAACCCTGATGCAGAAAAGGCGTTCCAAGCATTAAAAGTGGCTTTGTGTTCACAACCGGTGTTGATAACACCAGATTTTTCAAAAGAATTTGTGGTACAGACAGATGCCTCAGAGGTAGGGATAGGTGCTGTGCTGTCCCAAACCAGAGATGGGGACGAACACCCTATCATTTATTTGAGTAGGAAACTCAATGAGCATGAAAAAAGGTATGCCATTGTGGAAAAGGAGGCTTTGGCCATTAAGTGGGCACTAGATACCTTGAGATATTACCTCTTGGGTAGACAATTCAGACTAGTGACAGACCATGCCCCTTTAAAATGGATGTATGTAAATAGAGGCAAGAATGCTCGTGTAACTAGATGGTTTCTAGCGTTGCAGGACTTTAAGTTTACTGTCGAACATAGACCGGGAACACAATTGGCCAACGCAGATGCATTGTCTCGCATCTTCTGTTTGGGGGCTACAAGTGTTCCGGCCCCTAGGTCGAAACAGGGGAGGGGGATATGTGACAAGAACACTGGGATAGTGTTTGAGGGCAGGTATATTTGTCCCAGGTTCTTGTCTTACATGTTTTAGAAAATGTTAACTTCTAGGAAAAATGCTTTTTGTTTTGTCTGAACCTTTTCAGTTTGCTGTAAAAGCTGGGTAAAGGCTCTGAGAGAGAGAGATAAGGCGAGTTCTAGACATTGGGCCCAGTTCGGGTCTTTGGCCTCACAGAGGGCTAATCAGGGTTTCAGCTGTGTAAGAGTGTTATAGTGCTTCTAACCTGATTAGTATGGGCAGACTGCCTGGGAAGGCTGCAGGATCTGTGTGTGAGAGACACGCTTTCTGATGCAAGTAAGCTATACAGTATGTACTGAAGAACTCTGTGTTTTGTTTAGTGACAGTTAGGAATATCTTATGTTTAGTTAGTGCCGGACAGGCAAGGTATTTTTATTTTGGGGTTTGTTTTATTTTCTGTTTCAATAAAACTGGCCGGGGTCAGTTGTACCAGAAACTGGACTTGTGTTGTTCCTCAGCTGCTGCGTGCGGCCATATTCCCCAGGAAAAGGCGCCTTGCACCCCTACAGTGTTACAACTTATATATATATATATATATATATATATATATATATATACACTTTGCGCCAAATAAATGTGCTCCCCCCTTGTTTTTGCCCTCTGTTACTTGTACAGCAGGGGAGAGTCCGGGAGCAGCTTCTCTGCAGCTTGCCTGTGGAGAAAATGGCGCTGGTTAGTGCTGGAGGATCAAGCCACGCCCCCTCGATGGCGGGCTTCGGTCCCGCACATTTTTTTATACTAGCGGGGGTTTTATAATATACTGCCTCCGCAGTATCTGATACTGGTGCCAGTCTTATTTGAGGTAACTATTGCTGTCCAAGGTGCCCCCCCCTGCACCCTTGCTGTGCCTTGTGTGTGTGGGAGCAATGGCGCGCAGTGCGAACGCTGCGCGGTACCTCTCTGAAGATCTGAAGTCTTCTGCCGCCTTCGAAGTTTTCTTTCTTCATATACTCACCCGGCTTCTATCTTCCGGCTCTGTGAGGAGGACGGCGGCGCGGCTCCAGGACGAACAGCGAGGACGACACCAGTGTTCAGACCCTCTGGAGCTAATGGTGTCCAGTAGCCTAAGAAGCAGAGCCCATCAGTCCAGGAAAGTGGGTCTGCTTCTCTCCCCTCAGTCCCACGATGCAGGAAGCCTGTTGCCAGCAGTGCTCCCTGAAAATAAAAAAACTAACCAAAGTCTTTTCAGAGAAACTCAGGAGAGCTCCCCTGCAGTGCATCCAGTCTCCTCTGGGCACAGGATCCAACTGAGGTCTGGAGGAGGGGCATAGAGGGAGGAGCCAGTTCACACCCATTTAAAGTCTTAGAGTGCCCATGTCTCCTGTGGAGCCCGTCTATTCCCCCTGGTCCTTACGGAGTCCCCAGCATCCTCTAGGACGTAAGAGAAAAACTCATGTCGACCTTTTGACCTGTCGACCTAGAGACCTCGTCGACCTAGTTACGGTTGACCTAGATAGTGTCGACCTAGAGACCGAATCCTGTCTTTTCACCACCAAGTGGATCTTGCTAACTGCTTTGTGGCTCTTTTACGTTTGGATGTAAGTTTTATGACACACCTCTCAGATGCAGCAGTATACAGCCACTTTACACACTGCAGTTATAGGTGTTACTTTCACAATCTCCCTGAAATCCTTTTTAAAAAGTCGGAAGTATGGTTATAGGGCTCCTGGGGACCATTGGCTGCATTGCATCTGCTATAATTACTGCTTGATCATTGTGTCCAATCAGTATACTGTATGGAAGAGCACATCACTTAGTGCTGTTTATCCTTTCTAAGCATCAGTAATCCAGATAAATGCATATAACAAGCATAATGTACTACCAGTGTGTTTTATTAAGGCAAAACTTTTGTTCATCTAATTTAGCATGTAATTCGGGATGTAAATAACAAGCTTACTTGATACCGTGGTTTCAGATCTGTAATACAACTCTTATTTAGTACAATTATAAATTATTTAGAGTAATCTTTTTAGTGTTTAGGCAGTCTCTAGAGAGTGTTTATTCTGTTCTTTTATTGCTTTATCTAGGCCAAATTCCTAAATTAATCTCTCTTTACTCACTAGACCACGTACTTAACTTCCTTTATTTTCTCATACGTCCTAGACCATGGGGTATAAACGGTTCCGCAGGAGCCATGGGCACTCTTAAGACTTTTCAATGGGTGTGAACTGGCTCCTCCCTCAATGCCCCTCCTCCAGACCTCCGTTTTAGAAATGTGCCCAGGCAGACTGGATGCACTCCAGGGGAGCTCTACTGAGTTTCTCTGAAAAGACTTATGTTAGGTTTTTTATTTTCAGGGAGAACTGCTGGCAACAGTCTCCCTGCTTCGTGGGACTGAGGGGGCAGAGGTAGGAACCAACTTCCTGAAGAGTTTCATGGCTCTGCTTCTGGCTGACAGGACACCATTAGCTGCTAGCCGTGTCTAGATGCTCACTCCCACAGCACGCCGTGTCTAGATGCTCACTCCCACAGCACGCCGTCACCCCCCTCACAGAGCCAGAAGAAGACAGGTGAGTAGAAGAAGACAGATCTTCTATCAAGTAAAGTGACGGCTGAGGTACCGTGCGGCTGCCCACACACACAGGCACTGCAGGGCGCGAGGGGGGGGCGCCCTGGGCAGCAAAAACAACTCTATAAACTGGCAAAAAGGGTGCATAAGATGCCCAGGCACAGCCCTACCCCCGCCAGTATAAATATTATGCAAAGTCTCTGAGGTAAAAACGTGCCATTGTGGGGGCGGAGCTTCTTCCTCAGGCAGCCAGCACACTGCTCAGCGCCATTTTCTCTCTCCTCAGGCTGCAAAGACATCACTGGTCCTCCTTCACTTCTGACTACAAATATCAGGGTGCAGAACGGGGGGCACAAGCGAATTTGGTGCTTTACAAGTGTGTTTTACTGTGTAAAAAGTGCTGCTTGTCAGTGGGTATTCCGTGTTCACAGGCATTAGATACTGGCACTGTGGTTATGAACTGGCTGCTCCTTAACTGTGTCCCTCTGACAGATTTTACTGTGGGTCTGTCCCCTATAAGTCCCAGTGTGTCTGTGTGTGTGTTGTACACGCGTGTAAGACATGTCAGAGGCAGGGAGTTCCTCCCCGGAGGAAACCATTTTAGGGACACAGAGTTGTAATGTGGTGGCGCTGCCGCACACCAAGAGACTGCATGGGTGAAAGAAATACGTGATAGTATGCATCATATCCATAGGAGATTAGATAAGTGTGAATCTCATGCTGAGTGCTGGAGAAAATCTGTGGAAGATGTGATTTTTCAGGGTTCTGTTCTTCCATCCGCAGGCGACCACTCTGTGTCACATAAGAGACCATTTGCGAATATTGTGAATACTGATACCGACACGGACAATGATTCCTGTGTCGATGATAGTGACTCCAGGGAAATAGATCATAAATTGGCAAAAAATATACAATATATGATTGTAGCTATAAGGGAAGTTCTGGAAGTCACGGAAGCCACTCCGGTACCTTAGGAGAAGGCTTATTTCTATAAAGAAAGAAAAAGAAATCTAAGGTCACTTTCCCTCCTTCCCACGGGCTTAATACTCTCTTTAAAGGGATGTGGGTGAATCCCGAAAAGAAATTTCGTATTCCCAAGAGAATTCAAATAGCTTATCCTCTCGGACAGAAAAAAATGTGAGTAACCCCCTGTGTTAGACAGTGCACTGTCCAGGTTGACAAAGAAGGTAATTCTCCCTGCACCTGGCACGGCTTCACTAAAGGAGCCGGCTGACCGGAAAATGGAAACTACATTGAAATCCATTTACATTGCCAATGGTACACTGCTCAGGCCCACAATTGCTTGCGCATGGGTGAGTCGCGCTATGGAAAAATGGTCAGACAGCGTGTCATCAGAAATTGACACGATTGATAAAGATGAGATACTCCTTAAGTTAGGGAATATCAAAGATGCTGCCGCATACATGCTAGAAGCGATGAAAGATATTGGACTCTTGAGTGCACAAGCAGCTACCATGGCAGTATCGGCTCGGAGGGCGTTGTGGATTCGCCAGTGGAACGCGGATGCAGATTCCAAAAGAAATATGGAGGTTCTCCCATATAAAGGTGAGGCCTTATTTGGCGATGGACTGGATGCGTTAGTCTCGGCGGCTACCGCAGGTAAGTCGACATTTTTGCCCTCTGCGCCTGCACCGGCAAAAAGGACATATCACTCTCACATGCAGTCCTTTCGGCCCAATAAATACAACATAGCGAGAGGTTCCCCCTTCTTTGCAGGTAGGGGAAGGGGAAAGGGAAAGAAGTCCCCAGCGGCTTCAGGTTCCCAGGAGCAGAAGTCTACACCTACTTCTGCCAAATCTACAGCATGACGCTGGGTCTCCCTTGCGGGAGGCCGCTCGGGTGGGGGCACGTCTCAAACTGTTCAGCCAAGGTTGGGTTCAGTCTGGCCTGGACCCCTGGGTTTTGCAGATAGTATCCCAGGGGTACAAGCTGGAGTTTCTAGACGTTCCCCCATGCCGATTTTTCAAATCGATCTTTCCAGCTTCTCTTCCAGAACGAGAGGCAGTAACAGCGGCAATTCAAAAATTATGTCAGGATCAGGTCGTAGTCCTGGTACCTTTGTCACAACAAGGGGAGGGATTTTATTCTAGCCTCTTTGTAGTTCTGAAGCCGGACGGCTCAGTCAGACCGATCCTAAACCTAAAAAATCTGAATCTCTACTTGAAACGGTTCAAGTTTAAGATGGACTAGCTCAGGGCAGTGATTTCCAGCCTGGAGGAGGGGGATTACATGGTGTCAGTAGGCATAAAGGATGCTTACCTGCATGTTCCCATTTATCCTCTTCACCAGGCTTATCTGAGATTCGCGGTTCAGGATTGCCATCATCAGTTCCAGACGTTGCCTTTCGGTCTCTCCACAGCGCCGAGGATATTCACCAAGGTGATGGCGGAGATGATGGTCCTCCTTCGTCAAAAAGGAGTCAATATAATTCCTTATCTGGACGATCTCCTGATAAAGGCGAGATCCAGGGAGCAGTTGCTACAGAACATCACGCTCTCGCTGTCCATACTCCAACAACACGGTTGGATCATACATTTTCCAAAGTCACAGTTGGAACCGACGACAAAATTGTCTTTTCTAGGGATGATTCTGGACACAGAAGTTTAGAGATTCTTTCTAATCCAGAAAATGGTAAAACAGATATTGAAACTATCAAGTGTGTCGATCCATCAGTGCATTCGGTTGTTGGGCAAGATGGGGGCGGCCTACGAAGCCATACAGTTTGGCAGGTTCCATGCCAGAGTTTTCCAGTGGGACCTGTTGTACAAGTGGTCGGGATCCCACCTACACATGCACCGGAAGATAATCCTGTCGTCAAAAGCCAGGATTTCGCTCCTGTGGTGGCTACACAGCTCGCACCTACTAGAGGGACGCAGGTTCAGGATTCAGGACTGGGTTCTGGTAACCACGGATGCAAATCTCCGACGCTGGGGAGCTGTCACTCAGGGGGAAAGCTTCCAAGCAAAATGGTCAAATGAGGAAACCTGCCTTCACATAAATGTCCTGGAATTGAGAGCCATTTACAACGGCCTTCAACAAGCGGTACATCTTCTTCAAGATCATCCCGTGCAGTTCCAGTCGGACAATATAACAGCAGTCGCGTACATAAACAGGCAGGGCGGAACGAAAAGCAGAGCAGCGATGGCAGAGGTGACAAAGATCTGCCTCTGGGCAGAAAGACATGTAACGGCTCTGTCGGCAATTTTCATTTCGGGAGTAGACAACTGGGAAGCAGACTTCCTCAGCAGACACGATCTCCATCCAGGAGAGTGGGGCCTCCACCAAGAAGTCTTTGCAGAGGTGACCAGTCTTTGGGGAGTTCCTCAAGTAGACATGATGGCATCTCGTCGCAACATGAAGCTTCAGAAATATTGTTCCAGGTCTAGAGACCCTCAAGCAATGGCAGTGGATGCACTAGTGACCCAGTGGGTCACCAAGGTGATGGCAGAAATGATGGTTCTCCTTCGCAGGCAGGGGGTGAACATAATTCCGTATCTGGACGATCTACTGATAAAGGCATCGTCCAAGGAGAAGCTGTTTCGGTCAATAACCCTCACGATCCAGCTTCTCAGGGAACATGGTTGGATCCTGAATATCCCAAAGTCACATTTGGAACCAACCAGGAGGTTGTCCTTTCTGGGAATGATTCTCAACACGGAGGTGCAGAGGGTGTTTCTTCCAGAGGAAAAAGCATTGGTGATAAAAACAATGGTTCGGGATGTCCTGAAGCCAGCCCGGGTGTCAGTTCATCAGTGCATTCGCCTTCTGGGGAAGATGGTGGCCTCTTATGAGGCTCTGCAGTATAGGAAGTTTCACGCTCGGTCCTTCCAACTGGATCTCTTGGACAAGTGGTCGGGATCCCATCTACACATCACCAGAGAATACGTCTGTCGCCAAAGGCCAGGATTTCACTCCTCTGGTGGCTACAATTACCTCACCTTCTGGAGGGCCAAAGGTTCGGGATTCAGGACTGGATCCTTCTAACCACGGATGCAAGTCTCCGGGGCTGGGGTGCAGTCACTCAAGGAGAAACCTTCCAAGGAAGGTGGTCAAGTCTGGAAGCTGGCCTGCCAATAAACATTCTGGAACTAAGGGCCGTCTACAACGGTCTTCTCCAAGCGGCCCATCTTCTGAGAAATCGGGCCATTCAAGTGCAGTCGGACAACGTAACGACAGTGGCTTACATAAACAGACAAGGCGGAACAAAGAACAGGGCTGCAATGTCCGAGGTAACAAGAATCATCCTCTGGATAGAAAAACACGCGTTGGTGCTGTCAGCAATCTTCATTCCGGGAGTAGACAACTGGGAAGCAGACTTCCTCAGCAGACACGATCTCCATCCAGGGGAGTGGGGTCTCCATCCGGAGGTGTTCAAGGAGGTAACAGATCTTTGGGGCGTACCCCAGATTGACATGATGGCCTCTCGTCTCAACAAGAAGCTTCGGCGCTATTGTTCCAGTTCGAGGGACCCGCAGGCAGTGGCGGTGGACACCCTAGTTACTCCGTGGGTGTTCCAGTCGGTGTACGTGTTTCCTCCACTTCCACTCATTCCAAGAGTTCTGAAACTCATAAGAAGAACAGGAGTTCAGGCAATCCTCATTGCTCCGGACTGGCCATGAAGGGCTTGGTACGCGGATCTTCTGGATCTACTGCTAGAAGAGCCGAGGCCTCTTCCTCTTCGGGAGGACCTGCTGCAGCAGGGGCCGTTCGCCTAGCAAGACTTACTGCGGCTACGTTTGACGGCATGGAGGTTGAACGCCAGATACTAGCTCGGAAGGGCATTCTGAACAAGGTTATTCCTACCCTGATACAGGCTAGGAAAGGAGTAACGTCTAAACATTACCATCGTATTTGGAAAAAATATGTATCTTGGTGTGAGTCGAAGACGTTTCCTACAGTGAAGTTTCAACTGGGACGTTTTCTCCTCTTCCTGCAAGCAGGTGTGAATATGGGCCTGAAATTAGGATCCGTAAAGGTCCAGATTTCGGCCCTATCCATTTTCTTCCAGAAACAGTTGGCTGCCCTCCCTGAGGTTCAGACTTTTTTGAAGGAAGTTCTGCACATCCAACCTCCCTTTGTTCCGCCTACGGTGCCCTGGGATCTTAACGTGGTGTTGCAGTTCCTCCACTCGGACTGGATTGAGCCTCTACAGGAGGTTGAGATCAAGTTTCTCACGTGGAAGGCTGTCACTTTGTTGGCCTTAGCTTCTGCTAGACGTGTGTCAGAGCTGGGGGCTTTGTCATGTAAAAGCCCATACTTGGTCTTCCATGAAGACAGAGCTGAGCTTCGGACACGTCAGCAGTTTCTTCCGAAAGTTGTGTCGGCATTGCATATCAACCAACCTATTGTGGTGCCAGTTGAGACTGACTCCTCAATTTCATCAAAGTCCTTAGATGTTGTAAGGGCTCTAAAAATCTACGTGAGGAGGACTGCTCGTCACAGAAAATCGGACTCTCTGTTTGTCCTGTATGATCCCAAGAAAATTGGGTGTCCTGCTTCTAAACAGACGAGTTCTCGCTGGATCAGGTTCACTATCCAGCATGCGTATTCTACGGCAGGCTTGCCATGTCCTACGTCTGTTAAGGCCCACTCTACTCGTAAGGTGGGTTCTTCCTGGGCGGCTGCCCGGGGTGTCTCGGCTTTGCAACTCTGCCGAGCAGCTACTTGGCCGGGGTTGAACACGTTCGCAAAGTTCTAAAGTTCGATCCTTTGGCCTCTGAGGACCTTAAGTTTGGTCAATTGGTTCTGCAGGAGCCTCTGCGCTCTCCCTCCCGTTCTGGGAGCTTTGGTACATCCCCATGGTACTAATGTGGACCCCAGCATCCTCTAGGACGTAAGAAAAAATAGGATTTTAATTACCTACCGGTAATTCCTTTTCTTATAGTCCATAGAGGATGCTGGGCGCCCGCCCAGTGCTTCGTTGTCCTGCATTGGTTCTTTAGTTCAGTACTGCTTAGTTCTGGGTTAGTACTGTTTTGTTACTTGATAAGTAATTCTGTTCAGCTGTTGCTGATGTTTCAAGCTAGTTAGCTTGGGTTGCCTTGTGTGTCAGCTGGTGTGAATCTCGCCACTATCTGTGTAATCCTTCTCTCGAAGATGTCAATGTCCTCGGGCACAGTTTCTAGACTGGGTTTGGTAGGAGGGGCATAGAGGGAGGAGCCAGCCCACACAATCTCAAACTCTTAAAGTGCCAATGGCTCCTAATGGACCCGTCTATACCCCATGGTACTAGTGTGGACCCCAGTATCCTCTACGGAGTACGAGAAAAGGATTAACCGGTAGGTAATTAAAATCCTATTTTTGTCTTTCTACAATGACGTACAATTACATAGCTCTGAGCTTTAGTTTTTTAATCATGAACATATATTGGTACAGGTACACTATGGTTAATTTTTTGACAGAAGCCAATTATCTTACTAGTATGATTTTGGAGTGTGTGAGCAATTCGGGGCAAAGCCACACAAACAGAGAGAACATACAAATGCCACACAGATAGTGCCTTCATCAGGAATTTAACTCCTGACCATAGGGCTGTGAGGCAGTAATGCTTACTACTACACTAACCATGCTGCCCTTAGTCTTTCTGTTACATCACCTTGCTATTCTTTTATCTCCTTATTTTGTGTAAATACATTTTCTGTCCCTCTATCAATATCTTTTTCAGGTAGAGGACAGAGTTTTAGCTTGAAGAAAGCTTGATTACTAATGAGTTTATTTTCCTGACCAGGGCTGTGTTGATTACCCCCTTGTGTTTACTGAAGCACCGTGCACCCCACTTCATGTAAGGCAGATGGTGTCTGAACTCCTGTTCGAGTGCTACCAGGTGCCCAAAGTGTCATTCGGAATTGATGGTCTGTACAGCTTCTATCGCAACAAAAAAGAAGAGTTTCCCACCAGTGGGCTTGTTGTGTCATCTGGATACCACTGTACACATATACTTCCCTTTCTGAATGGCAGGTGAGTTCACCGTCTATACCATGTTTACAAAAACTGACTAGCTGATGGAACTTAACAGGAGTTCTCACTTGAGAGCACAGTAATGTCTATTAGTAATAGCCACCCAGATGGCTTAAAGTAAAAGTTAGTGTTAAGTGTGAGTGATGTCCTGAGAAGTGCCCTTTATGTAGGCTGGATGCCAAGAACATCAAACGCATGAACCTTGGAGGCTTCCAGGCTGTGACTTATCTCCATCGCCTGCTACAGCTGAAGTATCCAGGACATCTCTCGGCTATTACACTGAGCCGCATGGAGGAGATTTTGCACGAGCACTGCTATGTTCCAGATGATTATATGGAAGGTGATGCTCTTAATAAACTATATAAGTTAGATACATCCGTGGTGTCCCTTAACAACATCAGCAAATAGTGTTCTTAGTACACATACAGATGTCCTCATACAATATGTCATGTGACATGAGATGCCTGGCTTGAGGGAGCTCCCAAGTGGCGCGCAACTCTGCTAGAGCAGGCCGTCTTTTTTTTACATCCTTTTCCCCGCAGTGCGTTTAGGATGCACCAGGACACTGCTGATTAATCTGATATGTGACAATATCCGTGTGTGAATCTGTATATGATACACAGTGGAACGTAGCATGAAAAAAACCCACAGCCACTGCATTATAGCACTTAGTATAAGATTCAGAGACTCAGTCGTACATAGATATACAAGTGTAAATGAATCGGCACAGTCTCCTGGTGCGTCCTTGTCCCATCGCATTGTGACTGAAACGCATTATCTGGTAAAAGACACAAAATGATGCCCAGTGCTACCAGAGTCTCACGGACCAGGCGCACCGACAGGGGCTGTTTTGAGCGGCTGCAGCAACAGTGTATGAGGATACATCTGTATAGGTTAAATACCAAATTAATGGATTGCTTTTGTAATGTATAAATGGAAGAATATGTGAATAATTTAGCATGTTTATTAGCCCTTCAGTGCAGTCAAAATGAACACAGCGCTCCCTGTCTTGATTGTGACTTATGTCCTTACCACTGTTTGCTCCCGCCAGAAAGTCCTGCAGACTAGATTTGTCCACAGTTGTTGTTCTTTCATCCTAGGTTTTCCGGACTATGCACCAAGGGCCAAATTAAGACTACCTCAATGCAAGTGTAGCCTTTGACTTTGTGTGTACAATACAAATATAAATACCATTATTTGTGATGCCTTTTAATGACTGCCAGTTAAAAACCCATGTTATCAGTCCTCATAAAAATGTGTTGTATTTGTGTATCTATCACAGAGCTCCAAAAGTGGCGTTGCCCAGATTACTATGAGCAGAATGTACACAAGATGCAGTTGCCTTTTTCCTCTAAGCTCCTGGGCACCGCTGTGCCATCAGAGGAGAAGCATGAGCGCAGGCAGCAGCAGCTAAGACGCCTTCAGGAACTGAATGCACGACGCAGGGAAGAAAAGCTTCAGCAGGACCAGGAACGACTAGACAGACTGCTCTATGTGCAGGTAACTAACAACTGGACTAAGCACCCATTATATTGCCGTGTGCCATTATTTTCCAAACTCTGTCCTTAAGGCACCATAACAGGTTTTAAGGTTGTCCATTGTTGAGCACAGATGGTTAAATCGAAATGACTGAAGTACTAATTAAGTCAACTGTGTTCGAGCATTGATATCCTTAAAACCTATACTGTTAAGGTGTCTTGAGGTTTCAAACATCCATTGTGCAAACAGAATTAAGGGGCAAATGTACTGAGCCTTTGATAATGATACATTGGAGATATAGGGGGTCATTCCGAGTTGATCGCTCGTTAGCAGTTTTTAGCAGCCGTACAAACGCATTGACGCCGCCCACTGGGGAATGTATTTTCGCTTTGCAGAAGTGCGAATGCCTGTGCAGCAGAGCGCCTGCAAAAACATTTTGTGCAAAACAAGACCAGCCCTGGACTTACTCTCCGTGTGCGTTGATTCTAACGTTGGAGGGTTGGCTTTTGACGTCACACACCCGCCCAGCGTTTACCCAGCCACGCATGCATTTTCCCTGGCACGCCTGCGTTTTTCTAAGCACTCCCTGAAAACGGTCAGTTGACACCCAGAAACGCCCCCCTTTCTGTCAATCTTCTGGCGGCCGCCAGTGCGAATGAAAACGTCGCTAGAACCTGTGCAAAACCACAAAGGACTTTGTACCCGTACGTCGCGCGTGCGCATTGCGGTGCATACGCATGCGCAGAAATGCAGATTCTTAGCCTGATCGCTGCGCTGCGAACAACAGCAGCTAGCGATCAAGTCGGAATGACCTCCTAACTGCAGTGTTACAGGCTGTGTTTGAAAAATGACAGGAGCAGGTTGGTTAGTAGTTTATCTCTCTTCACTTTATATCACTCCAAGGCTTAGTACATCTGCCCCGTAAGTTCTTAAGTGTCCTCCTTTTTAAAGTTGAAATCTAGGAAAGTTTGCATATGTCATGTCACTACCCCTGAGACAGTATCTGTTACTTGCATTCATTTTGCTCCAGGTTTATGTGTCCTTCAGCCTGTCATATTTTGAAAGGGAACGCCACACGCAATTAGTTATATATATTTCTCTGACGTCCTAGTGGATGCTGGGAACTCCGTAAGGACCATGGGGAATAGACGGGTTCCGCAGGAGACTGGGCACTCTAAAAGAAAGATTAGGTACTATCTGGTGTGCACTGGCTCCTCCCTCTATGCCCCTCCTCCAGACCTCAGTTAGAATCTGTGCCTGGCCAGAGCTGGGTGCTCCTAGTGAGCTCTCCTGAGCTTGCTAGAAAGAAAGTATTTATTAGGTTTTTTGTTTTCAGTGAGATCTGCTGGCAACAGACTCACTGCTACGAGGGACTGAGGGGAGAGAAGCAAACCTACCTGCGTGCAGCTAGCTTGTGCTTCTTAGGCTACTGGACACCATTAGCTCCAGAGGGTTCGAACACAGGGCCTGACCTCGATCGTCCGTTCCCGGAGGCGCGCCGCCGTCCCCCTTGCAGAGCCAGAAGTCAGAAGAGAAGTAGATGAAATCGGTGGCAGAAGACTCCGGTCTTCATTAAGGTAGCGCACAGCACTGCAGCTGTGCGCCATTGCTCCCACTGCACACCACACACTCCGGTCACTGTAGGGTGCAGGGCGCTGGGGGGGGGCGCCTTGGGCAGCAATAAAATACCTTTTGGCATAAAAATACACATAATACAGTCTGTGACTGTATATGTGTAAACCCCCCGCCATTTTTCAGTCAGAAACTGCAGGGAGAAGCCCGCCGCTGAGGGGGCGGGGCCTTCTTCCTCAGCACACCAGCGCCATTTTTCCTTCACAGTTCCGCTGGAAGCAGCTCCCCAGGCTCTCCCCTGCAGTATTCCTGATACAAGAAGGGTAAAAAAGAGAGGGAGGGCACATAAATTTAGGCGCAAATAATATATATTAAGCAGCTATTGGGAAAAATCACTCATTATAGTGTAAATCCCTGTGTTATATAGCGCTGTGGTGTGTGCTGGCATACTCTCTCTCTGTCTCCCCAAAGGACTTTGTGGGGTCCTGTCCTCAGTCAGAGCATTCCCTGTGTGTGTGCGGTGTGTCGGTACGGCTGTGTCGACATGTTTGATGAGGAGGGTTACGTGGAGGCGGAGCAAGGGCAGATAAGTGTGGTGTCGCCCCCGACGGGGCCGACACCGGATTGGATGGATATGTGGAAGGTCTTAACAGACAGTGTCAACTCCTTACATAAAAGGTTCGATGATGCAGCAGCCTTGGGACAGCCGGGATCTCAACCCGCGCCTGCCCAGGCGTCTCAGAGGCCATCAGGGGCTCATAAACGCCCGCTAGCTCAGATGGTAGACACAGATGTCGACACGGAGTCTGACTCCAGTGTAGATGAGGATGAGACAAATGCACAGTCTACTAAAGCCATCCGATGCATGATTACTGCAATGAAAAATGTATTGCACATTTCTGATATTAACCAGGTTACTACCAAGAAGGGTATTATGTTTGGGGAGAAAAAGCAGCCAGTGACTTTTCCCCCATCTCATGAATTAAATGAATTGTGTGAGGAAGCGTGGAGTTCCCCCGATAAGAAACTAGTGATTTCTAAGAGGTTACTGATGGCGTACCCTTTCCCGCCAATGGATAGGTTACGTTGGGAAACATCCCCTAGGGTGGACAAGGCGCTCACACGCTTATCAAAAAAGGTGGCACTGCCGTCTCAGGATACGGCCGCCTTAAAGGAGCCTGCGGATAGAAAGCAGGAAGCTATCCTGAAGTCTGTGTATACACACTCAGGTACTATACTGAGACCTGCTATTGCTTCAGCATGGATGTGTAGTGCTGCAGCCGCATGGTCTGATACCCTGTCAGACAACATTGATTCCCTCGACAGGGATACTATTTTGCTAACCATAGAACATATAAAAGACGTCGTCTTATATATGTGGGATGCACAGAGGGACATTTGCCTGCTGGCATCTAGAATTAATGCAATGTCCATTTCTGCCAGGAGAGTATTATGGACTCGGCAGTGGACAGGTGATGCTGATTCTAAAAGACACATGGAGGTTTTGCCTTATAAGGGTGAGGAATTGTTTGGGGACGGTCTCTCGGACCTCGTATCCACGGCAACAGCCGGGAAGTCAACTTTTTTACCTCAGGTTCCCTCACAGCCTAAGAAAGCACCGTATTATCATGTACAGTCCTTTCAGCCTCAGAAAGGCAAGCGGATCAGAGGCGCATCCTTTCTGCCCAGAGGCAGGGGTAGAGGAAAGAAGCTGCACCAGGCAGCCAGTTCCCAGGAACAAAAATCCTCTCCCGCTTCCTCTAAGTCCACCGCATGACGCTGGGGCTCCACAGGCGGAGCCGGGTGCGGTGAGGGCGCGTCTCCGAAACTTCAGCAACCAGTGGGTTCGCTCACAAGTGGATCTCTGGGCTGTACAAATTGTATCTCAGGGATACAAGCTGGAGTTCGAGGCGACTCCCCCTCGCTGTTACCTCAAATCAGCCTTGCCAGCTGCTCCCAGGGAAAGGGAGGTAGTACTGGCGGCAATTCACAAGCTGTACCTCCAGCAGGTGATAATCAAGGTTCCCCTCCTTCAACAGGGACGGGGTTACTATTCCACAATGTTTGTGGTACCGAAACCAGACGGTTCGGTGAGACCCATTCTGAATTTAAAATCCTTGAACACTTATATAAGGAAGTTCAAGTTCAAAATGGAATCGCTCAGGGCGGTTATTGCAAGCCTGCAAGAGGGGGATTTTATGGTGTCGCTGGACATCAAGGATGCTTACTTGCATGTCCCCGTTTACCCACCTCACCAGGAGTACCTCAGGTTTGTGGTACAGGATTGTCATTACCAATTCCAGACGTTGCCGTTTGGTCTGTCCACGGCACCGAGAGTATTTACCAAGGTAATGGCCGAAATGATGATACTCCTTCGGAAGAAGGGAGTTATAATTATCCCGTACTTGGACAATCTCCTTATAAAGGCGAGGTCCAGAGAGCAGTTGTTAGTCAGCGTAGCACTTTCTCGGGAAGTGTTGCTACAGCACGGCTGGATTCTGAATATCCCAAAGTCGCAGCTGATTCCTGCGACGCGTCTGCTCTTCCTGGGCATGATTCTGGACACAGAACAGAAGAAGGTGTTTCTCCCGGTGGAGAAGGCCCAGGAATTGTCATCTCTGGTCAGGGACCTCCTGAAACCAAAACAGGTGTCGGTGCATCACTGCACGCGAGTCCTGGGAAAGATGGTGGCTTCTTACGAAGCAATTCCCTTCGGCAGGTTCCAAGCAAGGATCTTTCAGTGGGATCCGTTAGACAAATGGTCCGGATCGCATCTTCAGATGCATCGGTTGATCACCCTGTCCCCAAGGGCCAGGGTGTCTCTGCTGTGGTGGTTGCAGAGTGCTCATCTTCTCGAGGGCCGCAGATTCGGCATACAGGACTGGGTCCTGGTGACCACGGACGCAAGCCTCCGAGGATGGGGGGCAGTCACTCAGGGAAGGAACTTCCAGGGACTGTGGTCAAGTCAGGAGACTTCCCTGCACATAAATATACTGGAACTAAGGGCCATTTACAACGCCCTGAGTCAAGCAGAGCCCCTGCTTCAGAACCAACCAGTGCTGATTCAATCAGACAACATCACGGCGGTCGCCCATGTAAACCGCCAGGGCGGCACAAGAAGCAGGATGGCGATGGCAAAAGCCACAAGGATTCACCGATGGGCGGAAAATCACGTGCTAGCACTGTCAGCAGTGTTCATTCTGGGAGTGGACAACTGGGAAGCAGACTTCCTCAGCAAGCACGACCTACACCCGGGAGAGTGGGGACTTCATCCAGAAGTCTTCACGCAGATTGTAAACCGTTGGGAACGGCCACAGGTGGACATGATGGTGTCTTGCCTCAACAAAAAGCTAAAAAAATATTGCGCCAGGTCAAGGGACCCTCAGGCGATAGCTGTGGACGCACTAGTGACACCGTGGGTGTACCAGTCGGTTTATGTGTTCCCTCCTCTTCCTCTCATACCCAAGGTACTGAGGATAGTAAGAAAGAGAGGAGTAAGAACTATACTCATCGTTCCGGATTGGCCAAGAAGAACTTGGTACCCAGAACTACAAGAAATGATCTCAGAGGAACCATGGCCTCTGCCTCTCAGACAGGACCTGTTACAGCAGGGGCCCTGTCTGTTCCAAGACTTACCGCGGCTGCGTTTGACGGCATGGCGGTTGAACGCCGGATCCTAACGGAAAAGGGCATTCCGGTTGAAGTGATTCCTACGCTGATAAAGGCTAGGAAAGACGTGACAGCACAACATTATCACCGTATATGGCGAAAATATGTTGCTTGGTGTGAGGCCAGGAAGGCCCCTACAGAGGAATTCCAGCTGGGTCGATTCCTGCACTTCCTACAGTCAGGAGTGACTATGGGCCTAAAATTAGGATCCATAAAGGTCCAGATTTCGGCCCTATCTATTTTCTTTCAAAAAGAACTGGCTTCACTGCCTGAAGTTCAGACGTTTGTTAAGGGAGTGCTGCATATTCAGCCCCCTTTTGTGCCTCCAGTGGCACCTTGG
The DNA here is from genome assembly GCF_028390025.1 of Pseudophryne corroboree. Lineage (NCBI taxonomy): Eukaryota > Metazoa > Chordata > Amphibia > Anura > Myobatrachidae > Pseudophryne > Pseudophryne corroboree. The sequence continues at coordinate 422,674,144 of NC_086446.1, read as the reverse complement.
GATCTTAACGTTGTGTTGGGTTTCCTGAAATCCCACTGGTTTGAGCCACTTAAGACCGTGGAGCTAAAATATCTCACGTGGAAAGTGGTCATGCTATTGGCCTTAGCTTCGGCTAGGCGTGTGTCAGAATTGGCGGCTTTGTCTTGTAAAAGCCCTTATCTGATCTTCCATATGGACAGGGCAGAATTGAGGACTCGTCCCCAATTTCTCCCTAAGGTGGTATCAGCGTTTCATTTGAACCAACCTATTGTGGTGCCTGCGGCTACTCGGGACTTGGAGGACTCCAAGTTACTAGATGTAGTCAGGGCTTTAAAAATCTATGTAGCCAGGACGGCTGGAGTCAGGAAAACTGACTCGCTGTTTATCCCGGATGCAACCAACAAGCTGGGTGCTCCTGCTTCAAAGCAAACTATTGCGCGCTGGATCTGTAACACGATTCAGCAAGCTCATTCTGCGGCAGGATTGCCGCATCCTAAATCAGTGAAAGCCCATTCCACAAGGAAGGTGGGCTCTTCTTGGGCGGCTTCCCGAGGGGTCTCGGCTTTACAGCTTTGCCGAGCTGCTACTTGGTCGGGTTCAAACACATTTGCTAAGTTCTACAAGTTTGATACCCTGGCTGAGGAGGACCTTGTCTTTGCTCATTCGGTGCTGCAGAGTCATCCGCACTCTCCCGCCCGTTTGGGAGCTTTGGTATAATCGCCATGGTCCTTACGGAGTTCCCAGCAGCCACTAGGACGTCAGAGAAAATAAGAATTTACTCACCGGTAATTCTATTTCTCGTAGTCCGTAGTGGATGCTGGGCGCCCGTCCCAAGTGCGGACTCTCTGCAATACATGTATATAGTTATTACTTAACTAAAGGGTTATTGTTATGAGCCATCTGTTACTGAGGCTCAGTTGTTGTTCATACTGTTAACTGGGTATGGTTATCACGAGTTGTACGGTGTGATTGGTGTGGCTGGTATGAGTCTTACCCTGGATTCCAAATCCTTTCCTTGTTGTGTCAGCTCTTCCGGGCACAGTTTCCTTAGCTGAGGTCTGGAGGAGGGGCATAGAGGGAGGAGCCAGTGCACACCAGATAGTACCTAATCTTTCTTTTAGAGTGCCCAGTCTCCTGCGGAGCCCGTCTATTCCCCATGGTCCTTACGGAGTTCCCAGCATCCACAACGGACTACGAGAAATAGAATTACCGGTGAGTAAATTCTTATTATTTTCATATGCCCCTATTGAGGGGGGCATTTCCTTGCCAACCTGATGTTGGGGGCCTTTCAGTCTGGTAGGGAATCTTGTAATTAACAGGAGTAACACAACCTCCCGCCATGTAAAGGGCAACATGTGCTGCCAGTCACATTTTGAGAGAAGACGCAAATAACAAGACATGTCTATATCACAAGCATTTTCCTAAGCTACTTGCATGTGATTGAGTGGCGATGAGGGGAGTACTTTATTTTGAGTTTTATTTGTTTAATCACACATCTCTCTGGACATGGGAGAGAAGCAATTACCATACTTCCCAACTGTCTCCTTTTTAACAGGATATTTTTGGTTTGAAGGTTCGGTCTCTTTTTCTTGATTAAAACATTTTGATCTGGCCAGCAGTTATGGACCTATGGCTGCTCTTGTTTTCTGCTGCTCTGCATAGCAGATGAACAGTAAACGGGTGTGCGCGATATGGAAATTGTGTTTTCAGTTAAGCAGAACGGTAGACTGGAGAATCCAGTGTGTCAGAAGCGTTGGTCATGCCCCTGGGAAGGTGGTCAAGATCTCCTTTTTTGTGCATGTTACTAGATTTGTCCTGATTCCCCCACATTAGTGAAGCAGCTCTATTCATATCTATGGCCCATTCATTTTAGAAGGGTGTTCTAGATTTAGCACATAACACCATATAAATGTGAGGGTCATAGAAATTATTGGGAAAGTATAGCACAAAAGGCCTGTGTTTTCCCATGGTGAGTATGTTCACAATGCACTCCTATAGATAGAGATACATTAACTTTTGTCTCTTCACAATGAAGTTACAGAGTACGCAAGTACTGAAATTGAACAAGCAGCTTCCAAATGGTTATGGGCATTTAGCGTTATTTGGATTTAGAGTTAACATGCGTTTGGAAACCTTTTACTTGCATTTTAAATGCCTATGGGTAATGTCCCTTGTGTGGTGAATTGGAGATTCCACTTTACACTTACTAACTAAGGGGGTCATTCCGAGTTGTTCGCTCGGTAAAATTCTTCGCATCGCTGCGATTTTCCGCTTAATGCGCATGCGCAATGTCCACACTGCGACTGCGCCAAGTAAATTTGCTATGCAGTTAGGAATTTTACTCACGGCTTTTTCTTTGTTCTGGCGATCGTAATGTGATTGACAGGAAATGGGTGTTACTGGGCGGAAACAGGCCGTTTTATGGGCGTGTGGGAAAAAACGCTACCGTTTCCGGAAAAAACGCAGGAGTGGCCGAAGAAACGGAGGAGTGTCTGGGCGAACGCTGGGTGTGTTTGTGACGTCAAACCAGGAACGACAAGCACTGAAATGATCGCAGATGCCGAGTAAGGTTGAAGTTACTCAGAAACTGCTACGAGGTGTGTAATCGCAATATTGCGAATACATCGTTCGCAATTTTAAGATGCTAAGATTCACTCCCAGTAGGCGGCGGCTTAGCATGAGCAAATCTGCTAAAATCCGCTTGCGAGCGATCAACTCGGAATGACCCCCTAAGCTTGAAGACATGCTAATTCCATCTTTCACATCCTCCTCATGTCCCTACACCTATCTTGGCAGGCAGATAAGACTAGTTATAGTGTTATAGATTATTATTTTTTGTATGAAAAACAAGTAAGCATTAGTGCTGCAGATAAGCTTTGTTAAACAGGCAACCTTTGGCACTCCAGCTGCTCTAGAATGACACATCCCAGAATTCCCTGTCACGGTGTCGGCATGTCCTAACAGTAAAACTGTGTCAGGGCCTGCTGGGAGATGTAGTTCCACAGCAGCTGGAGTGCCACAGGTTGCCAACCCATGAGGTAATGTAACTTTTTATATAGTATTTTATGCATTCATTTTTCAAGAAGAGGCCATTGAAAAATAGTGCACACTGTATGCAAATAGCTTCATTTTGCTTCCAAAGCTAGCTGGGCTTACTTCGTTACGCTCACTGCTAGAAAACATCCCTCTCTGTAACACCCTGCCTTGTGAATGAAAAGAGATGTATGAAGGAATTGCATAACACACACACATAATATAAGTGCAGATGTTGCTATTCAGCTATAAAGCTGTAAAAAATTAATAATCCTTCTAAATCAAATTATTACTAATTGGATTATATAAATGTAAAGTACAAAGTCAATGTATCGGTAAACCATACAGTATTATATATACAGGTTGAGTCTCCCATATCCAAAATGCTTTGGACCAGGAGTATGCTGGATGTTGGATTCGTACATATTTTTGAATATTTGCATACCATAATGAGATATCGTGGGGATGGGACCCATGTCTAAAAACAGAATGCGTTTATGTTTCATATATACATTATGCACGTAGCCTGAAGATAATTTTATACAATACTTTTAATAATTGTATGCATTAAGCAAATTCTGTGTACACTGACCCATCAGAAAGCAGAGGTGTCACTATCTCTTGGTATTCACATGTGATAGGGGGTACTTGGTAAACTCTTACTGGTTTGTGTTAATAGGGAACATTCTGGGACGCTAAAGACTATGGGGCCCATTTATCAACGAGTGATGAAACTCATTGTGAATGATGAAATACGTTGCGTATGATAAATCATGATAAATGGTGCTGCAGCCAATCAGCTCCCAACTATCATTTTGCAAACGCATGACAGTTTGGCGCTGATTAGCTGGAGCACTATTTATCAAATGCAACTAATTTTATCATTTACAATGAAATTAAGAACATACTAATGAACGCTAAAAAGTCAATAGAGGCTAATTCCAGACAACTTGACCAGTATGTTTCAGGTTAAATTAAATAAATATGTTTTAGAGGAATGGAAAACATTGTAATATAACGGAATTGTCAGCACAGTAAGCCTGAATGTTTAAATAAGGGGTCAGTTACTAGAGGAACTTTCTGTAAGTTTTTTCAGTTAGAAAAGCATAAACACAAAGTAATATGTGCAGTGGTAAGAGAGAGCTCCTCGTGTAACAAATTAATAAAAAACACTGCAGTGCACAAAATAATGTAGTTCATACATAGAATGAATGCTTTAATGCTTATTTGTGTGTCTTTTACTCAATCATTTTTCTCTTCCAAGTGACAATCATGTCAAAACATAGGGGGTAATTCTGAGTTGATCGCAGCAGCAAGTTTGTTAGCAATTTGTCAAAACCATGTGCACTGCAGGGGGGGCAGTTATAACATTTGCAGAGAGAGTTAGATTTGGGTGGGTTATTTTGTTTCTGTGCAGGGTAAATACTGGCTGCTTTATTCTTACATTGCAATTTAGATTCCAGTTTGATCACACCCCACCCAAATCTAACTCTCTGCACATGTTATATCTGCCCCTCCTGCAGTGCACATGGTTTTGCCCAACTGCTAACAGATTCGCTGCTGCGATCAACTCGGAATGACCACCATAGACTGCAAAACAAAAGGAGGAATATAGGGGGTCATTCCAAGTTGATCGCAGCAGGAAATTTTTTAGCAGTTGGGCAAAACCATGTGCACTGCAGGGGGGGCAGATATAACATGTTCAGAGAGAGATAGATTTGGGTGTGGTGAGTTCAATATGCAATCTAAATTGCAGTGTAAAAATAAAGCAGCCAGTATTTACCCTGCACAGACACAAAATAACCCACCCAAATCTTACTCTCTCTACACATGTTATATCTGCCTCCCCTGCAGTGCACATGGTTTTGCCCAATTGCTATCAAAAATCCTGCTGCGATCAACTTGGAATTACCCCCATAGTGTGTTGGCGTGTACACACAGTGGGATTTTTTCTTACAATTTTGACTATATAGTCAAAATCGTAAGAAAAGTTAGTGCAGATCGCAAGGTGAAAGTCACCTTGCAAACGCGATTCGATGCCAATGCGCGGTCGGCATCGCAAGCCTAGATAGACTGTGCAGGCAAGTCAATTTTAACTATCTCATTGAAAAGTTGACACTTAGCCAAAATCGCACATAGTTAGTATCGCAAGCACAGTTATTATGTGCTTGCGATGCCGACCTAGCCCCTGTAGTATAGTGAGAATTGGTGTTAGCCCGAATCTTACCATGTGTACACACCTTAATACTTGTGATAAGTATAAGTGCATAAATAAATATAAAATTGGATAAGGATGAGAAAAATCATAGTAATCCACCAGCCAGTATTGAAAACACTTGTGAAATAGCACAGTAATCTGTGTATATAGTCAGAAAACACACACCATAACAATAGGTATCTCCATATCGGAACAAAACTTGTTTAGATCACACACATGCAATAGTAGCAGGAATCCTTATCTTTAATTTGTTATATATGTTCAAAGATAAAACAATAGCCTCAAGTAATGTAGTGGACATAGAGGATATACAGCCTTAAGTTATATACTGTAGCTTCAATCGTTTAGCGTTTTGGGCTGAGTTCCTTCTTTAGAAGGACATACATTCTCCTATATAATAGGCCAGATCTGTGATTCTGTGCCTGGCCGTAACGCTGGGCGGAGTCACAGGCACAGATCTGGCCAGGAACAGTCCCCTCCCTCTGTCCGCCCATCTCCGGCCAGTTCCCTCCCTCTCTCCGCCCAGTCCCCTGTCTCCCTCCTCCCCGTTCACTCCCTGCACCCTGGTGACACTGCAGCCGCTGACTGTAAGCGGGACTCGCAGTAACCGCCTCAGTCTTGCAGCTGCCGCAGAGTTGGGGGGAAACTACTGTGCCACAGAAGACCACTAACAGCCACACTTGCTCCCACCTGCGTCAACCAACCGCATCTGCCCCCCATCCGTGGCACTCCCGCCCCCTCCCCTACCCGTAGCACCAACACCCGTGCCCCCCTACCTGCGGCACTCTCACCGCATCCACCCCCCACCCGCGGCACTTCCGCTCCCCTCCCCCACCCGCGGCACCCACCGCATCCACCCACGGCACCAACACCCGCGGCAACCACAGCATCCACCCCCCACCTGCGGCACTCCCTCCCCCACCCGTAGCACCGACACCCGCGCTCCACCCCTCCCCTACCTGCAGCACCCGCCCCCGCAACCGTGGCACCCTCGCACTCAACGCACCACCCCTGCAAACGGCCCCCACCCACAGCACCCCTGCACCCGCCCCTCCCCCCGCCCAACACCCACGCACCTGCCCCTCCACAACCCGCAACACCACCACAGCCGGCCCTCCCCAACTGCGGTAAACCCACACCCGCCCCTCACCCACCCACAGCGCCCACTGATACCCTGCCCCATCCGCGCCATCCCCCCACCCGCCCCTCCCATGCCCGCGGCGCATCTGGACCCCCACCACACCCCCGTAGCCGCCACTCCCCCACCCACAGCACCTCCCACCCCTCCCCCATCATCTATAGACACCTTCCCCCATTCGCCGACCTACCACACCTTCCCCTCCACCACCCCCAGCACCTCTGGACCACCAACCACAGCACCTCAGGACCCCCTCCCCCATCCACGGCTCCCCTGCAGCCACCCGCAGAATCTACATACCCCATCCCGCACCCATACCTCCCCCACCCACAGCACTTCTACAACCCATCACCCAACCTCCCCCCCTGCAACCCCACCTCCACCTACATCGCCCCTCCCCCACGCACAGCACCTCCAGACCCCCTCCTTCATCCAAAGCCTCCCGCACCTGCCCCTCCACCACCAGCAGCATCTACAGACACCATCTGCACCCCCTTACGCCCCACCCCCCACCCCTGGCACCCCACCCGCAGCATCCCCACACCCGCCCCTGCCGCACCCCCGCCCCTCCCCCACCCGCTGCAGCAGCACCCACGGCCCTACCCCGACCGCGGTATCCCTGCACCGGCACCCTCCCCCACCCACCGCAGCAGCACACCCGGCCCGCCACAACCGCCGTAACCCCGCACCCACCCCTCACTCATCCACAGCGCCCACAGACCCCCTCCCCCATCCGTGCCATCCCCGCACCTCCCCTCCCCTGGCTACCGCACATCCAGATCACCTACCCCATCCAGATCACCTACCCCACCCGCAACACCCCCGCACCCGCCACTCCCCCAACCACAGCACCTACCCACCCGCATTATCTACAGACACCCTTCCAATCTGCAGACCTCCCACACCTGCCCCTCCCACACCCGCAACTCCTCTGGACCACCTCCGGACTCCCTCCCCCATCTATAGCTCCCCCGCAGCCACCCCTCCCCATCCACAGCTTCTACATCCCCCATCCATGCCATCCCACACCCACACCTCCCCCACCCACAGCACTTCTGAAACCCATCACCTAAGCTCACCCCTCCTGAACCTCCAAACGCACACCCCTACATCGCCCCTCCCACACACACATCACCTCCATACCCCGTCCTTCATCCACAGTCCCCCGCACCCACCCCTCCCCCACCAACAGCATCTACACACCCCATCCGCACCCGCCCCTCCCCGACCCGCAGCACCTCTAGACCCCCCTCCCCCATCCGCATCCCCTCTACACCTACCCCTCCCCCACCCACAGCACCTCTGCACCCTTTCTGCCATCCGTGCCCCTGCACCCACCCCTCTGCCACCCGCAACACCTCTGGACCCCCTCCCACACCCACCCCTCCACCACACGTAGCACCTCGGACACCATCCACAGCCGCTACAAGTGATTACCTGAATCGGGCTGATCAGCGGCACGGATAGGCACCTCACTGAACCCACCCCCTTTCCAAACCCCCCCCCCCCACACACACACACACACACACACACACACACACACACACACACACACTGAACTTCTGTGAGTATAGTTGCTACCAATGGACATTGGATTAATAAGAAACACTAATACTGTGGCCATTATGTGTATAAGCAACACTGCTACCTGTGGCCATTGTGTATAAGTGGCGCTGCTACCTGTGGCCACTGTGTGTATAAGCGGCTCTGCTACCTGTGGCCATTGTGTGTAGAACCAACTCTGCTACCTGTGGGCACTGTGTGTATACGCGGCTCTGCTACCTGTGGGTATTGTGTGTATACGTGGCTCTGCTACCTGTGGCCACTGTGTGTATAAGCGCCTCTGCTACCTGTGGGCACTGTGTGTATAAGCGCCTCTGCTACCTGTGGGTATTGTGTGTATAAGCGCCTCTGCTACCTGTGGGCACTGTGTGTATAAGCGCCTCTGCTACCTGTGGGTATTGTGTGTATAAGCGCTCTGCTACCTGTGGGTATTGTGTGTATAAGCGGCTCTGCTACCTGTGGGTATTGTGTGTATAAGCGCCTCTGCTACCTGTGGGTATTGTGTGTATACGCGCCTCTGCTACCTGTGGCCAGAGCACTTTGGTGTCTTATCTACAATGCATTGCTGCTATTCATCTGGTACTTGATGCAGACACTAGCAGTATATACTACACTATGTTATTCATTGTGCCCGGCGGCCACTCTGCACGCCTTCACAAAGGGCTACGCCCCCTTGACAATCGCACGCCCTCCCCCCTTACAATATTTACGCACTGCCATAAAAAAATTTTCAGGTAATACTCCATATAATAACAATTATAGCACAGCTGAAGCCCATGCATGGGTTAACGGGTCGTAGCCTCTTTCAACGGTATTTTCTCTCTAACGCCTTCCCTCTCTTTATCCTCTCCCTACCACCCTGCCTCTCCCTATCCTTTACCGATCGCACAGCGTTTCTCTACATTCCCTTTCTCTCCCCCCACGCCTGTCTATCTTTTCTCAACCGGACACCATTTCTGTATGCCCTCTATACTGCCCTGCGTTTCTGATTCTGTTATCTACTGGCCTGTGTATGTTCAAAGGCCTGCAGGGATTAACGGGGCGTAGCCCCATCCGACGGTGTGAAGAGCGCCCGTAGGGCGCGATGAATCACCTAGTATTTAATAAAAAGCATTGATATTATCCAAAAAGGAATTGATTTTCTGTGTGAAACTTCTGTGGATGGAATCTTTATATTGAAGTATTTCTTTATCAGTGGTTGCTAGGAGAGATCTATAATTGCAACGACAGGAGGCAGACCAAGATTCATGAATTGTTTAACTACCCTTTTTATTTGTTTGAGAGTTTGTGTTTGGGAAATTGGGACTCCATTAAACACCAAGGTAACTTAATTCTGTTCCCGTCAGAGGGATACCAGAAGTGAATAAATGTTCTATTGATTTAATCCAACTTCCAACAAGGGTATGCCTTCCTTCCTTTTCATCTCATTGCTCGCATTCTGTAAAAGATAAGAGAACTACAGTAGAATTTATAGCAATACTTCCATTTTTACAGTAGTTTGGGGAATGCTTCCCAAATAGATTTAGCCACTGTCATCTTGGTCAGAGCTTCAGCCATCTAGAGTTCTTTTTGAGGGCGTGGAGATTGAAGTATCATTGCTATGGAGAAAATATCTCTGACGTAATGGTGGTTCTACACTTGTTGTTCTCAACACAAAATTAAAATTGGATAAGCTTATTCTTCCATTTTTCAGGCACCTTGGAATTTTAATCTTGTGCTGTAATGATCCCTTTGAAACTTCACTTGATCTCTCGTGGCTTACATCTAAAGTAGTGTTTCTAGTAACAGGGAAGTCTGCTTATAGATAGGAAGAACTATGAGGTAGATTTAATGGGGGAATTCAATTGTTTGAAAAGTCGTTTGGTAGGGTGTCTGTTTTTTTCCTGTCTATTAGGAAAAAGACACCCAACTGACTTTTCAAACAATTGATTACCGCCCAATGAGTGATATTCTTTTTATCACTCGTTGCGAAAGTTAAATGGCGCAGAGCCTGTCATTTTTCAAACACATGACAGTTAGGAATTGATTGTCTAGAGCACCATTCAACATTCATAATGATGAGTGATAACAAGAATATCACTTGTTAAATCTGCCCCTATATGCTTTGTTAAGAACCTTCCCTGAACATGTGTGTATACATGTATAGATGGAGATATATATATTCACATATAGATATGCTAGCTGATTACCCATGCTTTGCTATGGAAATTCAAGTATTTCTGTGCGTATAACTTAAATTTTGAAGGACTTCCTGGTAAACAAATTAGACTAACAATAGGACATGCTCCGCACCCCGCTTCCAGTCTTTGTCAGGCCGCACCTCGGATTGATGCTGTCAAAAGACTGGCGCTGAGGAGAATAATCCGCCTCCTCTTCCCCGTCCCGCCACTGATGCTGCCCTGCTCAGTGCTGTAAATGCTGGGACAACAAGCCAAGCTCTGCCCGCTGTATGTTCTTTCCTCCTATTGCTCTCTGAGAGGTTTGGCAATGTTTAGTTCAAGTGACAGGTTAATCTCTGATAATTGAGACACTATCCTCTCCTGTCTGGAAATAGGTTGGTTAAGTACTTATATCTGAAATCTATATATTTAAAAGGCAAATACCACTGACTCATCACAAAATCTCTTGAATCATAAGGCCATAACATCCTTGCCAGTGGCAGTTTTAGAGCAGTCCATTATTCAAATAGGGGAGCCACACTCCGCGATGTTGACTGATTTTTCGGGATTATTAGGAATAATCAGCTGTATAACTGAGATGATTGCTGTTTGGACCTCCGTAAATTAGATTAGCGCAGTAAGTACCCTTTCCCTGGACTTACAGTGGTATCCTGTTTGAACCTGCATAATTGAGAACCTCTGTAAGTGAAACAAACACTTCTTGAACCTGGATAAGTGAGAAACCAGATAAGTGAGATACCTCTTTAAGTGAGACGAAACGTGCCGTCCTTGAGATCCCACTTAACCAGGTTCGACTGTATATTCTGCCAAGTCAGTTTTTTTCCATTTCCAGCAGGTGCACACATCCACCCGTGTCCATTATAGAAGTCTGTTGGATTAGGTAGATCACAGAAACAGTTAGGTAATATTTTTAATTTATGTTTAACTAATGTATTTTCATTCAATTCAGTTATCAGTTTTGTTTGTTTGTTATTGTTAAGTGCTTACAGTAATGCATCTACCATGTTTAACTTTTTGTAAACTTTAAGCCATTTCTATGCTATAAGCCCCTTTGTTTCAGAGTATGTGCATTTCCCTATCCTCTCAATGTGCCCTAACCTAACTCAAGAACCTAATTTTCTTCAAGATACCTAAATTTGTACTCTTTCACAATAGGAACTTCTGGAAGATGGACAAGTGGAGCAATTCCACAAATCCCTGGTGGAACTGAATATGGACTCTGCTGAGGAGCTGCAGTCTTACATTCACAAGTTAAATGTAGCTATTGAGCAGGGAAGGCAGCGATTACTGGGGGATGCAATAGACGGGAAACCACAGGTGGGTAAACTTCACAGTAGTTTACATACAGATAAAATAAGAATACAGTGCATTGCTTGACAACTTTAGTTCAAAATATCTTTATTGAGTTTAAAAACAAGAGATCCCATAGTTCAAAAGAAAACTGATGCAGTATACAAGGTACATTAAGAAATGTTAATTATCACAGAAAATACAATAATCAATTCCCGAATGAACAAAATACATCATTGAGGACAATCTGTTTGAGGTATAAAGAACTGGGGAGTAATAGAAAAATAAGGAGGAAAACGGGGAAAATAGAAGAGACGACCGGGGGTGCCATGTCTCAAGATCGGGTCGGAGAGAGGAAGAGAGGAGAAGAATGAGTATGAGGAATGTGCTCTGCATCAGATGGACAGGTCTGATGCCATGCAAAACCAGCTTGAAATATGTATTCATCTTTAGACACCAGAAACGATGGGAGCAGAACAAGAAGATATGGAAGGGATTTCAGAGCTTGAACCTCTTTATTCTGAGGAGCAAATGGAACTTGAGAAGACTACACCAACCGTCCAGGTACTGAGTGTTATGATACAAAGTGGATCTACATTTTGTATGTTTCTTAAATGTCTGATTAAATCCATCCTTTTTATTTATTGACAGGCCATGTTTAACATTGCAGAATACCATCAGATGTACCTGGGCACCGAGAGGATTCGTGTGCCTGAGGTCTTGTTTCAGCCATCACTAATTGGAGAAGACCAGGCTGGTTTGGCTGAGACAATGCAATATATATTGGACCGGTAAGTGTGCTTCTTTCTTGGCTAAGATCTGTACTGTATGCAAACAATTCATTTATCTTTCAGAAGTCGCTGACATACAGCCACAGCAAGGTGACTTGCCATTGCGTATGTTGGGTCTGTTTGGAGGTACTCTGATCTTCACTATTACTATGTTTCCTTTCTCAGGTACCCACAGGAAGTACAGCAGGAACTAGTACAGAATGTCTTTTTAACAGGAGGGAATGTGATGTACCCTGGAATGCAGGCCCGGATGGAAAAGGAACTGCTGCAAATGAGGCCATTTGGTTCCACTTTTCATGTACGTTGCTTTGCAAACTTAAGCCCTTCTTTTATTGCATTCTCTGAGTGTTAGGGATATATTTACTAAAGGTTAATTTACGTTGATTTTTCCATCTATTTAAAATCATTTTAAAAAATGTATTTAAAAAATCAATGGAAATCTACCCCTTAGTTCTAAATGACTAAAATGTTTTAATGTCTGTCTAATATTTAACCCTTTCACTCATATCTCACTCATCCAGTGTCAATTAATAACTTGGGGCCTAATTCAGACCCGATCACGGCAGCAGCACAGTCTGGAGCCATTTGGGGAGGGCTTCCATGAGGCCCAGTGAGATGCGAAAGCATCTCAGGGCTGTGATCACCTCTACCTGATTGACAGGCAGAGGCGGTTGTGGGGCGGGAGGAGGTGTGCCAACGGCGTTAGTATGCCATTGGTGGGGCGCAGTCTGGACAATGCAGGCGTGTCCGGGCCATTGCAGGGGCAGGCCGCGGTGGCTGCTTAAATGTCACTGCTAGGCTGCGCATGCAGGGATCACACGCCAGCGTTTGATGCTTTCGCACCCATGCGGGAGGAGGGGCAGGGCCTGACATGCGGGGTGGACTAGCCCTGTGCTGGGCGTCCCCCCTCATGTCAGAGAAACTAATCGTAGATGTGCTAAATTTAGCACATCTACAATCAGCTCTGAATCACTCCCTTGGTCCCCTCAATTTATGCTGTAAAAAAAAAAAAAAAAAAAAAGAGGCCTTGTTAGGCTAACATTGCTTCCACATAGCATTTAAATCCAGAAAATTATTTTCAAAGATAAAAATAAAATAACCACAATTTCTCTGACGTCCTAGTGGATGCTGGGAACTCCGTAAGGACCATGGGGTCCACGGGCTCCGCAGGAGACTGGGCACTCTATAAGAAAGATTTGGTACTATCTGGTGTGCACTGGCTCCTCCCTCTATGCCCCTCCTCCAGACCTCAGTTAGATTTCTGTGCCCGGCCCGAGCTGGTTGCACACTAGGGGCTCTCCTGAGCTTCTAGAAAGAAAGTTTAAATTAGGTTTTTTATTTTACAGTGAGACCTGCTGGCAACAGGCTCACTGCATCGAGGGACTAAGGGGAGAAGAAGCGAACCTACCTGCTTGCAGCTAGCTTGGGCTTCTTAGGCTACTGGACACCATTAGCTCCAGAGGGATCGACCGCAGGACTCGTCCTTGGTTTTCGTTCCCGGAGCCGCGCCGCCGTCCCCCTTACAGAGCCAGAAGCATGAAGATGGTCCGTAAAATCGGCGGCAGAAGACTTCAGTCTTCACCAAGGTAGCGCACAGCACTGCAGCTGTGCGCCATTGCTCCTCATACACACTTCACACTCCGGTCACTGAGGGTGCAGGGCGCTGGGGGGGGTGCCCTGAGCAGCAATAAAAACACCTTGGCTGGCAAAATAGCCACAATATATAGCCCCAGAGGCTATATATGTGGTAATTACCCCTGCCAGAATACAGAAATAAGCGGGAGAAAAGTCTGCCGAAAAAGGGGCGGGGCCATCTCCCTCAGCACACTGGCGCCATTTTCTCTTCACAGTGTAGCTGGAAGACAGCTCCCCAGGCTCTCCCCTGTAGTTTTCAGGCTCAAAGGGTTAAAAAAAGAGGGGGGGCACTAAATTTAGGCGCAATATTGTTTATACAAGCAGCTATTGGGAAAAATTCACTCAGTGATAGTGTTTATCCCTACATTATATAGCGCTCCGGTGTGTGCTGGCATACTCTCTCTCTGTCTCCCCAAAGGGCTGTGTGGGGTCCTGTCCTCAGTCAGAGCATTCCCTGTGTGTGTGCGGTGTGTCGGTACGGCTGTGTCGACATGTTTGATGAGGAGGCTTTTGTGGAGGCGGAGCAGATGCCGATAAATGAGATGTCGCCCTTTGTGGGCCGACACCAGAGTGGATGGATAGGTGGAAGGTATTAACCGACAGTGTCAACTCCTTACATAAAAGGCTGGATGACGTAACAGCTGTGGGACAGCCGGCTTCTCAGCCCGCGCCTGCCCAGGCGTCTCAAAGGCCATCAGGGGCTTAAAAACGCCCGCTCCCTCAGATGGCAGACACAGATGTCGACACGGAGTCTGACTCCAGTGTCGACGAGGTTGAGACATATACACAATCCACTAGGAACATCCGTTACATGATCCTGGCAATAAAAAATGTGTTACACATTTCTGACATTAACCCAAGTACCACTAAAAACAAAAAAGGGTTTTATGTGTGGGGAGAAAAAGCAGGCAGTGTTTTGTTCCCCCATCAAATGAGTGAATGAAGTTTGAAAAAGCGTGGGTTCCCCCGATAAGAAACTGGTAATTTCTAAAAAGTTACTGATGGCGTACCCTTTCCCGCCAGAGGATAAGTTACGCTGGGAGATATCCCCTAGGGTGGATAAGGCGCTCACACGTTTGTCAAAAAAGGTGGCACTGCCGTCTTAGGATACGGCCACTTTGAAGGTACCTGCTGATATATAGCAGGAGGCTATCCTGAAGTCTGTATTTACACACTCAGGTACTGGACTGAGACCTGCAGATAGTGCTGCTGCAGCGTGGTCTGTAACTCTTTCAAACAGGGATACTATTTTGCGAACATAAGACGTCGTCTTATATATGAGGGATGCACAGAGGGATATTTTGCCGGCTGGCATCCAGAATTATTGCAAAGTCCATTCTGTCAGGAGGGTATTAGAGACCCGACACTGGACAGGTGATGCTGACTTTAAAAGGCACATAGAGCCTTATAAGGGTGAGGAATTGTTTGGGGATGGTCTCTGGGACCTCGTATCCACAGCAACAGCTGGGATGAACATTTTTTACCTCAGGTTTCCTCACAGCCTAAGAAAAGCACTGTATTATCAGGTACAGTCCTTTCGGCTTCAGAAAAGCAAGCGGGTCAAAGGCGCTTCCTTTCTGCACAGAGACGAGGGAAGAGGGAAAAAGCTGCACCAGTCATCCAGTTCCCAGAATCAAAATTCTTCCCCCGCTTCTTCTGAGTCCACCGCATGACGCGGGGGCTCCACAGGCGTAGCCAGGTACGGTGGGGGGCCGCCTCAAAAATTTCAGCGATCAGTGGGCTCGCTCACAGGTGGATCCCTGGATCCTTCAAGTAGTATCTCAGGGGTACAAGCTGGAATTCGAGGCGTCTCCCCCCCGCCGTTTCCTCAAATCTGCCTTGCCGACAACTCCCTCAGGCAGGGAGGCTGTGCTAGAGGCAATTCACAAGCTGTATTCCCAGCAGGTGATAGTCAAGGTGCCCCTACTTCAACAAGGACGGGGTTACTGTTCCACACTGGTTGTGGTACCGAAACCGGACGGTTCGGTGAGACCCATTTTAAATTTGAAATCCTTGAACACATACATTGAAAAATTCAAGTTCAAGATGGAATCGCTCAGGGCGGTTATTGCAAGCCTGGAGGAGGGGGATTACATGGTATCCCTGGACATCAAGGATGCTTACCTACATGTCCCCATTTACCATCCTCATCAGGAGTACCTCAGATTTGTGGTACAGGATTGCCATTACCAATTCCAAACACTGCCATTTGGACTGTCCACGGCACCGAGGGTCTTTACCAAGGTAATGGCAGAAATTATGATACTCCTTCGAAAAAAGGGAGTTTTAATTATCCCGTACTTGGACGATCTCCTTATAAAGGCGAGGTCCAAGGAGCAGTTGTTGGTCGGAGTAGCACTATCTCGGGAAGTGCTACAACAGCACGGATGGATTCTATACATTCCAAAGTCACAGCTGGTTCCTACCACACGCCTACTGTTCCTGGGGATGGTTCTGGACACAGAACAGAAAAAAGTGTTTCTCCTGCAGGAGAAAGCCAAGGAGCTGTCATCTCTAGTCAGAGACCTCCTGAAACCAAAACAGGTATCGGTGCATCACTGCACACGAGTCCTGGGAAAAATGGTAGCTTCTTACGAAGAAAAATTCCATTCGGCAGGTTCCATACAAGAACCTTTTAGTGGGACCTCTTGAACAAGTGGTCGGGATCGCATCTTCAGATGCATCGGCTGATAACCCTGTCTCCAAGGACCAGGGTATCTCTATTGTGGTGGCTGCAGAGTGCTCATCTTCAAGAGGGCCGCAGATTCGGCATACAGGACTGGGTCCTGGTAACCACGGATGCCAGCCTTCAAGGCTGGGGGGCAGCCACACAGGGAAGAAACTTCCAAGGACTTTGGTCAAGTCAGGAGTCGTCCCTACACATAAATATTCTGGAACTGAGGGCCATTTACAATGCCCTAAGTCTGGCAAGGCCTCTGCTTCAAAACCAGCCGGTACTGATCCAATCAGACAACATCACGGCAGTCGCCCATGTAAACAGACAGGGCGGCACAAGAAGCAGGATGGCGATGGCAGAAGCCACAAGGATTCTCCGATGGGCGGAAAATCACGTCTTAGCACTGTCAGCAGTGTTCATTCCGGGAGTGGACAACTGGGAAGCAGACTTCCTCAGCAGACACGACCGACACCCGGGAGAGTGGGGACTTCATCCAGAAGTCTTCCAACTGTTGGTAAACCGTTGGGAAAGGCCACAGGTGGACATGATGGCGTCCCGCCTAAACAAAAAACTAGATATTGCGCCAGGTCTAGGGACCCTCAGGCAATAGCTGTGGACGCTCTAGTGACACCGTGGGTGTACCAGTCGGTTTATGTATTCCCTCCTCTGCCTCTCATACCAAGGGTACTGAGAATAATAAGAAAACGAGGAGGAAGAACGATACTCGTGGTTCCGGATGGGCCAAGAAGAGCTTGGTACCCAGAATTTACAGAAATAATATCAGAGGACCCATGGCCTCTACCGCTCAGACAGGATCTGCTACAGCAGGGGCCCTGTCTGTTCCAAGACTTACCGCGGCTGCGTTGGACGGCATGGCGGTTGAATTCCGGATCCTAAAGCAAAAGGGCATTCCGGAGGAAGTCATTCCTACGCTGATAAAAGCCAGGAAAGAAGTAACCGCAAACCATTATCACCGTATGTGGCGAAAATATGTTGCGTGGTGTGAGGCCAGGAAGGCCCCAACAGAGGAATTTCAGCTGGGTCGTTTTCTGCACTTCCTACAGTCGGGAGTGACTAGGGGCCTAAAATTGGGTTCCATTAAGGTCCAGATTTCGGCTCTGTCGATTTTCTTCCAGAAAGAACTGGCTTCACTGCCTGAAGTTCAGACTTTTGTAAAGGGAGTGCTACATATTCAGCCCCCTTTTGTGCCTCCTGTGGCACCTTGGGATCTCAACGTGGTGTTGAGTTTCCTGAAATCACATTGGTTTGAGCCACTTAAAACTGTGGATCTGAAATATCTCACGTGGAAAGTGGTCATGTTATTGGCCTTGGCTTCGGCCAGGCGTGTGTCAGAATTGGCGGCTTTGTCATGTAAAAGCCCTTATCTGATTTTCCATATGGATAGGGCAGAATTGAGGACTCGTCCCCAGTTTCTCCCTAAGGTGGTATCAGCTTTTCACTTGAACCAACCTATTGTAGTGCCTGCGGCTACTAGGGACTTGGAAGATTCCAAGTTACTGGACGTAGTCAGGGCCTTAAAAAATTATATTTCCAGGACGGCTGGAGTCAGGAAAACTGACTCGCTTCTTATCCTGTAGACACCCAACAAAATAGGTGCTCCTGCTTCTAAGCAGACTATTGCTCGCTGAATTTGTAGCACAATTCAGCTGGAGCATTCTGCGGCTGGATTGCCGCATCCTAAATCAGTGAAAGCCCATTCCACGAGGAAGGTGGGCTCATCTTGGGCAGCTGCCCGAGGGGTCTCGGCTTTACAACTTTGCCGAGCTGCAACTTGGTCAGGGGCAAACACGTTTGCTAAATTCTACAAATTTGATACCCTGGCTGAGGAGGACCTTGGGTTCTCTCATTCGGTGCTGCAGAGTCATCTGCACTCTCCCGCCCGTTTGGGAGCTTTGGTATAATCCCCATGGTCCTTACGGAGTTCCCAGCATCCACTAGGACGTCAGAGAAAATAAGATTTTACTCACCGGTAAATCTATTTCTCGTAGTCCGTAGTGGATGCTGGGCGCCCATCCCAAGTGCGGATTGTCTGCAATACTTGTATATAGTTATTGCCTAACTAAAGGGTTATTGTTGAGCCATCTGTTGAGAGACTCTGTTATATTTCATACTGTTAACTGGGTATAGTATCACGAGTTATACGGTGTGAGTCTTACCCGGGATTCAAAATCCTTCCTTATTGTGTCAGCTCTTCCGGGCACAGTATCCTAACTGAGGTCTGGAGGAGGGGCATAGAGAGAGGAGCCAGTGCACACCAGATAGTACCATCTCCTGCGGAGCCCGTCTATTCCCCATGGTCCTTACGGAGTTCCCAGCATCCACTACGGACTACGAGAAATAGATTTACCGGTGAGTAAAATCTTATTTATTTATTTTTTTTTGGTGTTTATGGAAAAAAGTTTGCTTTTGGTTCACTTTCTTAAGTTTTTAATAATAAACAAAGTACACTATTTTGACCATTTTGGTTAAGTTTTATTTGAAATGTGAGAAATGGCAAAAACAAAACAAGGTACAAATTGTGTATGTAGTACATAGATAAAAATGAGTGATGCTGATGTTGGAATGTGAAATTGCAAATATCTAATAATGGCCTCAGCACATGGGTGAGAAAACCACCACCAGCGAAAGGGTTAAGTGAACTGACTATCACTTTTGTATTCATTGGTCTCCTTGCCACCAAATCTTGGATTAGAAGCTGCAAACCTTGTACAGTACCTGTTGTATTGCTGGGCTTTGCTTCTCCATGCTATGCAGTCTGTAGTATATGTAGGCTTTACAACTTTAGAGCTTGGCATTGGTTATTGGGTTTTTTTATTATCATTTCTGCTCAACCCAAGCTCTAAATCATCTTTGTAATTATTATGTCCAATTTGCTTATGCAGGTTTACCGGGCCACTCATCCTGTTCTTGACTCTTGGCATGGTGCCTCTGACTGGGCTCTACAAAACCTGGAGGTTGAGGAGGGCTGGATAAACCGTAAGGACTATGAGGAAATGGGAGGAGAGTATGTGAAGGAGCATTTTGCATCCAATCTCTACACTGCCATCCGCCTGCCCAAACCTGCACCACGTAGTGCAGCAGCATCCACTAGTCAGGAGACCGAAAATGTTCCACAGACCAGTTCTGGTGCTGCTCCATTATAGGGGAGCAATGCTGTACATTTATTAAGAGATCTGGATTTAGATGAATTGGACATTACACTAGGACTCCAGAAAGGCAGATATTCCATCATCAGGAAGAAGAGAATCTGAATGATGCTGCATTAGGAAATCTATAAATGGTCAATGTGCAGTGTAACAATGATATACCTTTTTTACAAAGACCTGTTAGATATTGGACCTTTCAGAGCCTTTTTTTTTTTTGTATGTATATTTATTTATTTTTGTAATAAATCTGGAAACAATCTAAAGTCAGCACAATGTACATGCAATCAAAGATCTATAGCATAATCCTAAAGTGTACAGGAATCTTTATTTTCTGTCCATGTGTCGTTTGAATGACACTGCAAGTAATCCCTTTTCTCTGTCCATAGTCAGATTTGGTACCTACGCCTCTTACTCTTGGAGAGGTGAAACTGGGGAGAGAAGGGACATGTAAGTACAGACTGGGGTGCAGACCCACACATGGACACATATATGCCTGATGGTAGCTTTATCACTGGCAGGTTTGCAAAGGCTGGTGTAAAAATACACTCATGATGATGACAGTCACCAGCACTAGACAGCCTCTCCTAGCTGAATCTGGATTCGTCTGTGAAGCCGATAGGTGCTTTCTTCACTGCTCTGCCTATATTACATCATTTTTTTCATAAATGAAAACTATACCTGCTATATTATCATTCTTCTCTTTAGAACAATCCTACCTGTGAAAACACTTTTCACTGTCCAAACTTATGTTAAAAAAAGAAAAAGGAAAAAACTTTTCTTCTACTTATGGCCTGGTTGGATGTAAGTACACTCAAGGTAATTTTGGGGGCAGAACCAGACGTATCTTAAGCATTTGGGTGTAAATAAGTTATTTTTGTGGATGCTGCTTTTTACAGCCTATTACGCCCACAAGTGTATCCAACCCCACATGTGATGCAATATAATTTATGTATTTCTATACAATATTGCTTTATAATCAGTCCGTTATATCAGAACTCATCAACTTCATTTTGGCTAATGCACTTCTGGGGTGCACCTTAATGTCCCTGTCAAAAAGGTCTACAAGAGAAGAAAAGATACAAGTTGCACTCTCCAGTATATTATTTTATTTTATGTTTACAATTTTTTATTGAGACACCATGGATTGTTCAGGGAATTACAATTTAGGTACAATGACATGTACAAGATAAAGAATATGAACATAGAAGCCGTACGATGAATTCTCATATTATCACAGCAAAACATAATATCAAGATGAAATAACACACAGTATGTAGTCATACATTAAAGTCATGCGTGTGGTTGTGAACATTACAAGGAGCCTTGGGGGAAACCACCATAATCGCCAATCTTCAAACTAAAGATATAGGTTGGTCCTGTGCTGCCAATCTGGTTAGGTACCACGTAGTATTTTTTAAACTATTATAAATTTGTAATCGCATGGAGAGGGGCAAATTGGAAATATAGGAATCCCATAAAGTGAAAAAACAACCTACTTGAACACCCTTATCCACAATGGCTTCCACCCAGTCCATCCGGAATAGGTGGTGCATTTTAGTCAGAAACAATGGTATTTGTGGGGGCGTACTATCTATCCACCCCTGAAGTATCGTCTTTTTCCCCACAGCACTAAGGGCCAATAATAGTTTTTTACATTCTGATGGCATCCGAAGATCAGGGTCAATGATACCCAGTATCGCCCATTCAGGAGTAAATGGCACAAAATTGATCAATTTAGCTTCTGCGTATATCTTCTAATGAGATGCCACTAATGAGATGCCAGAAGTACTGCACAATAGGACATGCCCATAAACAATGATAAGTGTCCGCCTCACTCTGATGGCATTTTGGGCATGAGTGTGTTTCTGATGTTCCCATATAAAAACGCCGCAATGGGGATAAATAAGTGTTATGGTATACATTTAAAAATAATTCGGTATACATACTCGCAGGCAAGACATTTCGGGAATATAGTAGGGTTTTTTCCATTATGGGTATAGTCAGTTTAGGGAAATGTGTCAACCACTTGGCCATGCCGCCTGTTATGGTAGCATGATCCAATATAGTTCTTAAAAATGTATAGTGTATAGATATGGCTCTATGACATAGTACGGAGTGTAATAAAAGACTGTCCAACGAGTTTTTCCAGTCCCCTTCCGAAAAGTGTGTAAGAACATGTCTAACATAAAATCGTGTTTGCAAGAATGGCAGAGGAGACTGAGCAACCACAGTATGCTTTGCGGATACCTCAGAGGTCAGCATGCGGCGTTCATCTGTGGAAACTAATGATCAAATCGATGTTACCCCAGCCTCTCCCCACATAGCAAAGGGGTGAGCAGCCATGCCGTCCAAGAATTCAGGGTTTTGGGTTAAAGGTAGATGTAGGGAATGATATTGACACACACCCGCATTATGACGCAAGATGTGCCACATTCTCCTGGTAGACCATAAAAGCGGATTCGATTTGATATGGTCCGAGATTTCCTGATCATGTTGATGGAGAAAACACTTCAAGCCAACGTTTGTCAAGAAGTTCTGTTCCAAAGACGTATTCGTGTAAACAGAGCTGTTTTGTAGCCAATCCCTTAAGTGTCTCAGAAGCGCAGCCTGGTTGTAAACTACCACGTCGGGGAAATTGATCCCTCCATTGGATTTAGGCTGGGCAAGTTTACGTAATGCTATGTGTGCACGGCCCCCCTTCCATATAAAAGTTCTGATGAGTTTATTGATCAGTTGTGCATCCGATTTCGTCAGTAAGACTGGGAGTGTTTGCAGGGGGTATAATAGGCGCGGGATAGCCACCATTTTAAGTAAATTGGCCCTTCCTAGGTACGACAACGGCAACTGTTCCCATCCCTTAACATCGTCAGTCAGAGTGCGTATGGCTTTGCCCACATTGAGTTTATATAATTCCGAAATGTGCCTTGGTACTATAATGCCTAGGTATTGGATATACGTGGATACCCAGCGTAGCGGGAAAAGTGTAGTCCAGGGTGGGCACGTAGTATTGCCATACAGCAGTAGTGCTTTTGATTTGTCTATGTTAATACTAAAGCCCGAAATTCGGCCTAATAGTTGAATTTTTTCTAAAATAAGATGAAGAGAGTGCTTGGGGTTGGATATATAAAGAAGAATATCGTCGGCAAAGGCCGATATCTTAATTTCCTGTCTGCCCACTCTTATGCCCCGAAAGGCCGACCAATCCTGCAACATTCGAAGCAAAGGATCGAGAGCTAGATTAAAATAAGATTTTACTTACCGATAAATCTATTTCTCGTAGTCCGTAGTGGATGCTGGGACTCCGTAAGGACCATGGGGAATAGCGGCTCCGCAGGAGACAGGGCACAAAATAAAAGCTTAAGGATCAGGTGGTGTGCACTGGCTCCTCCCCCTATGACCCTCCTCCAAGCCTCAGTTAGGATACTGTGCCCGGACGAGCGTACATAATAAGGAAGGATATTGAATCCCGGGTAAGACTCATACCAGCCACACCAATCACACCGTACAACTTGTGATCTGAACCCAGTTAACAGTATGATAAACGCAAGGGAGCCTCTGAAAAGATGGCTCACAACAATAATAACCCGAATTTTTGTAACAATAACTATATACAAGTATTGCAGACAATCCGCACTAGGGATGGGCGCCCAGCATCCACTACGGACTACGAGAAATAGATTTATCGGTAAGTAAAATCTTATTTTCTCTGACGTCCTAGTGGATGCTGGGACTCCGTAAGGACCATGGGGATTATACCAAAGCTCCCAAACGGGCGGGAGAGTGCGGATGACTCTGCAGCACCGAATGAGAGAACTCCAGGTCCTCCTCAGCCAGGGTATCAAATTTGTAGAATTTAGCAAACGTGTTTGCCCCTGACCAAGTAGCTGCTCGGCAAAGTTGTAAAGCCGAGACCCCTCGGGCAGCCGCCCAAGATGAGCCCACTTTCCTTGTGGAATGGGCTTTTATTGATTTTGGCTGTGGCAGGCCTGCCACAGAATGTGCAAGCTGAATTGTACTACAAATCCAACGAGCAATCGTCTGCTTAGAAGCAGGGGCACCCAGCTTGTTGGGTGCATACAGGATAAACAGCGAGTCAGATTTTCTGACTCCAGCCGTCCTGGAAACATATATTTTTAAGGCCCTGACAACGTCAAGCAACTTAGAGTCCTCTAAGTCCCTGGTAGCCGCAGGTACCACAATAGGTTGGTTCATGTGAAATGCAGAAACCACCTTAGGTAGAAATTGAGGACGAGTCCTCAATTCCGCCCTGTCAGAATGAAAAATTAAGTAAGGGCTTTTATATGATAAAGCCGCCAATTCTGACACACGCCTGGCTGAAGCCAAGGCTAACAGCATCGACACCTTCCATGTGAGATATTTCAAGTCCACAGTGGAAAGTGGTTCAAACCAATGTGACTTTAGAAAACTCAACACCACGTTGAGATCCCAAGGTGCCACTGGAGGCACAAAAGGAGGCTGTATGTGCAGCACCCCTTTTACAAATGTCTGAACTTCAGGTACTGAAGCCAGTTCTTTCTGGAAGAAAATCGACAGGGCCGAAATTTTAACCTTAATGGACCCTAATTTTAGGCCCATAGACAGTCCTGTTTGCAGGAAATGAAGGAAACGACCCAGTTGAAATTCCTCTGTAGGGGCCCTCTTGGCCTCACACCACGCAACATATTTACGCCAAATGCAGTGATAATGTTTTGCGGTTACGTCCTTCCTGGCTTTGACCAGAGTAGGAATGACTTCTTCTGGAATGCCTTTTTCCCTCAGGATCCGGCGTTCAACCGCCATGCCGTCAAACGCAGCCGCGGTAAGTCTTGGAACAGACAAGGCCCCTGCAGTAGCAGGTCCTTTCTTACTCCTCTCCTTCTTATGATTCTCAGTACTTTTGGTATGAGAGGCAGAGGAGGGAACACATACACTGACTGGTACACCCACGGCGTTACCAGAGCGTCCACTGCTATTGCCTGAGGGTCCCTTGACCTGGCGCAATATCTGTCCAGTTTTTTGTTTAGACGTGACGCCATCATGTCCACCTTTTGGTTTTTCCCAACGGTTTACAATCAGGTGGAAGACTTCTGGGTGAAGTCCCCACTCTCCCGGGTGAAGGTCGTGTCTGCTGAGGAAGTCTGCTTCCCAGTTGTCCACTCCCGGAATGAAAACTGCTGACAGTGCTATCACATGATTTTCCGCCCAGCGAAGAATCCTTGCAGCTTCTGCCATTGCCCTCCTGCTTCTCGTGCCGCCCTGTCTGTTTACGTGGGCGACTGACGTGATGTTGTCCGATTGGATCAACACCGCCTGACCCTGAAGCAGAGGTTTTGCTTGACTTAGGGCATTGTAAATGGCCCTTAGTTCCAGAATGTTTATATGAAGAGATGTTTCCATGCTTGACCACAGGCCCTGGAAATACCTTCCCTGTGTGACTGCTCCCCAGCCTCTCAGGCTGGCATCCGTGGTTACCAGGATCCAATCCTGAATGCCAAATCTGCGGCCCTCTAGTAGATGAGCACTCTGCAGCCACCACAGGAGAGACACCCTTGTCCTTGGTGACAGGGTTATCCGCTGATGCATCTGCAGATGCGATCCGGACCATTTGTCCAGTAGATCCCACTGAAATGTTCTTGCATGGAATCTTCCGAATGGAATCGCTTCGTAAGAAGCCACCATTTTTCCCAGGACCCTCGTGCACTGATGCACTGAGACCTGGCCTGGTTTTAGGAGGTTCCTGACTAGCTCGGATAACTCCGTGGCCTTCTCCTCCGGGAGAAACACCTTCTTCTGGACTGTGTCCAGAATCATTCCTAGGAACAGTAGACGTGTCGTTGGAATCAGCTGCGATTTTGGAATATTTAGAATCCACCCGTGCTGACGTAACACTACCTGAGATAGTGTTACTCCGACTTCTAACTGTTCCCTGGATCTTGCCCTTATCAGGAGATCGTCCAAGTAAGGGATAATTAAAATGCCTTTTCTTCGTAGAAGAATCATCATTTCGGCCATTACCTTGGTAAAGACCCGAGGTGCCGTGGACAATCCAAACGGCAGCGTCTGAAACTGATAATGACAGTTTTACAAACCTGAGGTACCCTTGGTGAGAAGGGTATATTGGGACGTGGAGATAAGCATCTTTGATGTCCAGAGACACCATATAGTCCCCTTCTTCCAGGTTCGCTATCACTGCTCTGAGTGACTCCATCTTGAATTTGAACCTTTTTATGTAAGTGTTCAAGGATTTCAGATTTAAAATTGGTCTCACCGAGCCGTCCGGCTTCGGTACCACAAACAGCGTGGAATAATACCCCTTTCCTTGTTGCAGGAGGGGTACCTTGATTATCACCTGCTGGGAATACAGCTTGTGAATGGCTTCCAAAACTGCCTCCCTGTCGGAGGGAGACTTTGGTAAAGCAGACTTCAGGAACCGACGAGGGGGAAACGCCTCGAATTCCAGTTTGTACCCCTGCGATACTACCTGTAGAATCCAGGGATCCACTTGCGAGTGAGCCCACTGCGCGTTGAAATTCTTGAGACGGGCCCCCACCATATCTGAGTCTGCTTGTAAAGCCCCAGCGTCATGCTGAAGACTTGGCAGAAGCAGGGGAGGGCTTCTGCTCCTGGGAAGCGGCTGCATGGTGCAGTCTTTTTCCTCTTCCTCTGCCCCGGGGCAGAAAAGAGTGGCCTTTTGCTCGCTTGTACTTATGGGAACGAAAGGACTGAGTTTGAAAAGACGGTGTCTTTTTCTGCTGTTGTGGAGTGACCTGGGGTAAAAAGGTGGATTTTCCAGCCGTTGCCGTGGCCACCAGGTCCGATAGACCAGCCCCAAATAACTCCTCCCCTTTATACGGCAATACTTCCATGTGCCGTTTGGAATCCGCATCCCCTGACCACTGTCGCGTCCATAACGCTCTTCTGGCAGAGATGGACGTAGCACTTACTCTTGATGCCAGGGTGCAAATATCCCTCTGTGCATCACGCATATATAGTAATGCATCCTTTAAATGTTCTATAGTTAACAAAATATTGTCCCTATCCAGGGTATCAATATTCTCAGTCAGGGAATCCGACCATGCGACTCCAGCACTGCACATCCAGGCTGAGGCGATTGCTGGTCGCAGTATAACACCAGTATGTGTGTATATACTTTTTAAGATATTTTCCAGCCTTCTATCAGCTGGTTCTTTTGAGGGTGGCCGTATCAGGAGACGGTAACGCTACTTGTTTAGATAAACGTGTGAGCGCCTTATCTACCCTAGGGGGTGTTTCCCAACGCGCCCTAACCTCTGGCAGGAAAGGATATAATGCTAATAATTTTTTAGAAATTAGCTGTTTTTTATCGGGGGAAACCCACGCTTTTTCACACACCTCATTTATTTCCTCTGACTCAGGAAAAACTATTGGTAGTTTTTTCTCACCCCACATAATACCCTTCTTTGTGGTACTTGTAGTGTCAGAAAGGTTCAATGCCTCTTTCATTGCCGTGATCATGTAACGTGTGGCCCTACTGGACATTACGTTTGTCTCGTCACCGTCGACACTAGACTCAGTATCTGTGTCAGGGTCTGTGTCGACCCACTGAGGTAACGGGCGTTTTAGCGCCCCTGACGGTGTCTGAGACGCCTGGACAGGCACTAATTGATTTGCCGGCTGTCTCATGTCGTCAACAGTTTTTTGCAAATTGCTGACATTATCACTTAATTGTTTAAATACAATCATCCAGTCAGGTGTCGACTCCCTAGGGGGTGACATCACCAACACAGGCAACTGCTCCGCCTCCACATCATTTTTCTCCTAATATATTTATTTGCTGCCAAACGTGCCCCCCCTTCTCTTTTTTACCCTGATTCTGAAGCAGGACTGCAGGGGAGAGTCAGGGAGCCGTCCCTCCAGCGGAGCTGTGAGGGAAAATGGCGCTTGTGTGCTGAGGAGATAGGCTCCGCCCCTTCACGACGTCCTTATCTCCCGCTTTTTTCTGTGTAAAATGGCAGGGGTAAAATACATCCATATAGCCCAGGAGCTATATGTGATGTATTCTTTTTAGCCACCTAAGGTATATACTGTAATATTGCGTCTCAGGGCGCTCCCCCCCCAGCGCCCTGCACCCTCAGTGACCGGAGTGTGAAGTGTGCTGAGAGCAATGGCGCACAGCTGCGGTGCTGTGCGCTACCTTAGTCTGAAGACAGGATCGTCTTCTGCCGCCGATTTCACCGGACCTCTTCGTCTCTTCTGGCTCTGTAAGGGGGACGGCGGCGCGGCTCCGGTGACCCATCCAGGCTGAACCTGTGATCGTCCCTCTGGAGCTAATGTCCAGTAGCCTAAGAAACCCGATCCACTCTGCACTCAGGTGAGTCCGTTTCTTCTCCCCTTAGTCCCACGATGCAGTGAGCCTGTTGCCAGTAGGACTCACTGAAAATAAAAAATCCTAAACTAAACTTTTATTCTAAGCAGCTCAGGAGAGCCACCTAGATTGCACCCTTCTCGGCCGGGCACAAAAATCTAACTGAGGCTTGGAGGAGGGTCATAGGGGGAGGAGCCAGTGCACACCACCTGATCCTTAAGCTTTTATTTTGTGCCCTGTCTCCTGCGGAGCCGCTATTCCCCATGGTCCTTACGGAGTCCCAGCATCCACTAGGACGTCAGAGAAATAATAATGGTGATAGAGGGCATCCGACGGGTGCCCCTCTCTAAAAAGAAGCGTTGACCCCTGATCCCATTAATCAAAAGAGAGGCAGATGGTTTATTGTAGATAAAATGAATATAGTCAATAAATCCGGGATCAAAACCCCTTTTTTCCAACACAGTAAACAGGTGTGGCCACAGGACCATGTCAAAAGCCTTATTGGCGTAGAGGCTAAGAAGCATATTTGAATCTATACATGGAGATTGGGATGCTGCCACAGCGGCCAGTGCAGTACGAATTGCCTTAACTGCATGTCTACCAGTCACAAACCCCATTTGTGTCGTGGTGAGGATATCTGGGAGAATAGACTGAAGCCGTGTCGCCATTATTTCTCTGACGTCCTAAGTGGATGCTGGGGACTCCGTCAGGACCATGGGGAATAGCGGCTCCGCAGGAGACAGGGCACAAAAATAAAGCTTTAGGATCAGGTGGTGTGCACTGGCTCCTCCCCCTATGACCCTCCTCCAAGCCTCAGTTAGGTTTTTGTGCCCGTCCGAGCAGGGTGCAATCTTGGTGGCTCTCTTAAGGAGCTGCTTAGAAAAAGTTTTTAGGTTTTTTATGTTCAGTGAGTCCTGCTGGCAACAGGCTCACTGCATCGAGGGACTTAGGGGAGAGAAGTTCAACTCACCTGCGTGCAGGATGGATTGGCTTCTTAGGCTACTGGACACCATTAGCTCCAGAGGGAGTCGGAACACAGGTCTCACCCTGGGGTTCGTCCCGGAGCCGCGCCGCCGACCCCCCTTGCAGATGCTGAAGATTGAAGGTCCAGAAACCGGCGGCAGAAGGCTTTTCAGTCTTCATGAAGGTAGCGCACAGCACTGCAGCTGTGCGCCATTGTTGTCACACACTTCACACCATAGGTCACGGAGGGTGCAGGGCGCTGCTGGGGGCGCCCTGGGCAGCAATGTATAATACCTTTTATGGCTAAAAAATACATCACATATAGCCCTTGAGGCTATATGGATGTATTAAACCCATGCCAGATATCTCAAACTCCGGGAGAAAAGCCCGCCGGAATAGGGGGCGGGGCTTATTCTCCTCAGCACACAGCGCCATTTTCCTGCTCAGCTCCGCTGTGAGGAAGGCTCCCAGGACTCTCCCCTGCACTGCACTACAGAAACAGGGTAAAACAGAGAGGGGGGGCACTTTTTGTGGCGATATTTTATATATTTAAGCTGCTATAAGGATACAACACTTATATAAGGTTGTTCCCATATATATTATAGCGCTTGGGTGTGTGCTGGCAAACTCTCCCTCTGTCTCCCCAAAGGGCTAGTGGGGTCCTGTCTTCAATAGAGCATTCCCTGTGTGTCTGCTGTGTGTCGGTACGTGTGTGTCGACATGTATGAGGACGATGTTGGTGTGGAGGCAGAGCAATTGCCGATAATGGTGATGTCACCCCCCAGGGAGTCGACACCGGAATGGATGGCTTTGTTTATGGAATTACGTGATAATGTCAGCACATTACAAAAATCAGTTGACGACATGAGACGGCCGGAAAACCAGTTGGTACCTGCCCAGGCGTCTCAGACACCGTCAGGGGCTGTAAAACGCCCTTTACCTCAGTCGGTCGACACAGACCCAGACACGGACACTGAATCTAGTGTCGACGGTGAAGAAACAAACGTATTTTCAAGTAGGGCCACACGTTATATGATCACGGCAATGAAGGAGGCTTTGCATATCTCTGATACTGCAAGTACCACAAAAAGGGGTATTATGTGGGGGGTGAAAAAACTACCTGTAGTTTTTCCTGAATCAGAGGAATTGAATGATGTATGTGATGAAGCGTGGGTTAACCCAGATAGAAAAGTGCTAATTTCAAAAAAGTTATTGGCATTATACCCTTTCCCGCCAGAGGTTAGGGCGCGCTGGGAAACACCCCCTAGGGTGGATAAGGCGCTCACACGCTTATCAAAACAAGTGGCGTTACCGTCTCCTGATACGGCCGCCCTCAAGGATCCAGCTGATAGGAGGCTGGAAACTACCCTAAAAAGTATATACACAAATACTGGTGTTATACTGCGACCAGCCATCGCCTCAGCCTGGATGTGCAGTGCTGGGGTGGTCTGGTCGGATTCCCTGACTGAAAATATTGATACCCTGGATAGGGACAGTATTTTATTGACTTTAGAGCAATTAAAGGATGCTTTTCTTTATATGCGAGATGCTCAGAGGGATATTTGCACTCTGGCATCGAGAGTAAATGCGATGTCCATATCTGCCAGAAGAAGTTTATGGACGCGACAGTGGTCAGGTGATGCGGATTCTAAACGACATATGGAAGTATTGCCGTATAAAGGGGAGGAATTATTTGGCGTCGGTCTATCGGATCTGGTGGCCACGGCAACTGCCGGAAAATCCACCTTTTTACCTCAGACCCCCTCCCAACAGAAAAAGACACCGTCTTTTCAGCCGCAGTCCTTTCGGTCCTATAAGAACAAGCGGGCAAAAGGACAGTCATATCTGCCCCGGGGCAGAGGAAGGGGTAAGAGAGGACAGCAAGCAGCCCCTGCCCAGGAACAGAAGCCCTCCCAGGGTTCTGCAAAGCCCTCAGCATGACGCTGGGGCTTTACAAGCGGACTCAGGAGCGGTGGGGGGTCGACTCAAGAATTTCAGCGCACAGTGGGCTTGCTCACAGGTGGACCCCTGGATCCTGCAGGTAGTATCTCAGGGTTACAGGTTGGAATTCGAGAAGTCTCCCCCTCGCCGGTTCCTAAAGTCTGCTTTGCCAACGTCTCCCTCAGACAGGGCGACGGTATTGGAAGCCATTCACAAGCTGGTTTCTCAGCAGGTGATAGTCAAGGTACCCCTCCTACAACAAGGAAAAGGGTATTACTCCACGCTATTTGTGGTACCGAAGCCGGACGGCTCGGTAAGACCTATTCTAAATCTGAAATCTTTGAACCTGTACATACAGAAATTCAAATTCAAGATGGAGTCACTCAGAGCAGTGATAGCGAATCTGGAAGAAGGGGACTTTATGGTGTCCCTGGACATAAAGGATGCTTACCTGCATGTCCCAATTTGCCCTTCACATCAAGGGTACCTCAGGTTCGTGGTGCAAAACTGTCATTATCAGTTTCAGACGCTGCCGTTTGGATTGTCCACGGCACCTCGGGTCTTTACCAAGGTAATGGCCGAAATGATGATTCTTCTTCGAAGAAGAGGCGTATTAATTATCCCTTACTTGGACGATCTCCTGATAAGGGCAAGGTCCAGAGAACAGCTGGAGGACGGAGTAGCACTAACCCAATTAGTGCTGCAACAACACGGGTGGATTCTGAATTTTCCAAAATCTCAGTTGACACCGACAACACGTCTGCTGTTCCTGGGAATGATTCTGGACACGGGTCAGAAAAAGGTGTTTCTTCCGGAGGAGAAAGCCAAGGAGTTATCCAAACTTGTCAGGAACCTCCTAAAACCAGGAAAAGTGTCTGTGCATCAATGCACAAGAGTCCTGGGAAAGATGGTGGCTTCTTACGAAGCGATTCCATTCGGCAGATTCCACGCACAAACTTTTCAGTGGGATCTGTTGGACAAATGGTCCGGATCGCATCTGCAGATGCACCAGCGGATAACCTTATCACCACGGACAAGGGTGTCTCTTCTGTGGTGGTTGCAGAGTGCTCATCTGTTAGAGGGCCGCAGATTCGGCATACAGGACTGGGTCCTGGTGACCACGGATGCCAGTCTGAGAGGCTGGGGAGCGGTCACACAGGGAAGAAACTTCCAGGGAGTATGGTCAAGCCTGGAGATGTCTTTTCACATAAATATACTGGAGCTAAGAGCGATTTACAATGCTCTAAGTCTGGCAAAACCCCTGCTTCAGGGTCAGCCGGTGTTGATCCAGTCGGACAACATCACGGCAGTCGCCCACGTAAACAGACAAGGCGGCACAAGAAGCAGGACAGCAATGGCAGAAGCTGCAAGGATTCTTCGCTGGGCGGAAGATCATGTGATAGCACTGTCAGCAGTGTTCATTCCGGGAGTGGACAACTGGGAAGCAGACTTCCTCAGCAGACACGATCTACACCCGGGAGAGTGGGGACTTCATCCAGAAGTCTTCCACATGATTGTGAACCGTTGGGAAAAACCAAAGGTGGATATGATGGCGTCCCGCCTCAACAAAAAACTGGACAGGTATTGCGCCAGGTCAAGAGACCCTCAGGCAATAGCTGTGGACGCTCTGGTAACACCGTGGGTGTTCCAGTCAGTGTATGTGTTCCCTCCTCTGCCTCTCATACCAAAAGTACTGAGAATTATACGGCAAAGGGGAGTAAGAACGATACTCGTGGCTCCGGATTGGCCAAGAAGAACTTGGTACCCGGAACTTCAAGAGATGCTCACGGAGGATCCGTGGCCTCTACCTCTAAGACGGGACCTGCTTCAGCAGGGACCGTGTCTATTCCAAGACTTACCGTGGCTGCGTTTGACGGCATGGCGGTTGAACGCCGAATTCTAAGGGAAAAAGGCATTCCGGAAGAGGTCATTCCTACACTGGTAAAAGCCAGGAAGGAGGTGACTGCACAACATTATCACCGCATTTGGAGAAAATATGTTGCGTGGTGTGAGGCCAGGAAGGCCCCCACGGAGGAATTTCAACTGGGTCGATTCCTACATTTCCTGCAAACAGGATTGTCTATGGGCCTCAAATTGGGGTCCATTAAGGTTCAAATTTCGGCCCTGTCGATTTTCTTCCAGAAAGAATTGGCTTCAGTTCCTGAAGTCCAGACTTTTGTAAAAGGAGTACTACATATACAGCCCCCGTTTGTGCCCCCAGTGGCACCGTGGGATCTTAATGTAGTTTTGGATTTTCTCAAATCCCATTGGTTTGAGCCACTCAAATCGGTGGAGTTGAAATATCTTACATGGAAAGTAACCATGCTACTGGCCCTGGCTTCAGCCAGGAGAGTATCAGAATTAGCGGCTTTATCATATAAGAGCCCATATCTGATTTTCCATTCGGACAGGGCAGAACTGCGGACGCGTCCTCATTTTCTGCCTAAGGTGGTGTCAGCGTTTCACCTGAACCAGCCTATTGTGGTGCCTGCGGCTACTAACGATTTGGAGGATTCCAAGTTGTTGGACGTGGTCCGGGCATTGAAAATATATATTTCAAGAACGGCTGGAGTCAGAAAGTCTGACTCGCTGTTTATATTGTATGCACCCAACAAGCTGGGTGCTCCTGCTTCTAAGCAGGCGATTGCTCGTTGGATTTGTAGCACAATTCAACTTGCACATTCTGTGGCAGGCTTGCCACAACCAAAATCTGTCAAGGCCCATTCCACAAGGAAAGTGGGCTCATCCTGGGCGGCTGCCCGGGGGGTCTCGGCATTACAACTCTGCCGAGCAGCTACGTGGTCGGGGGAGAACACGTTTGTAAAATTCTACAAATTTGATACCCTGGCTAAAGAGGACCTGGAGTTCTCTCATTCGGTGCTGCAGAGTCATCCGCACTCTCCCGCCCGTTTGGGAGCTTTGGTATAATCCCCATGGTCCTGACGGAGTCCCCAGCATCCACTTAGGACGTCAGAGAAAATAAGATTTTACTTACCGATAAATCTATTTCTCGTAGTCCGTAGTGGATGCTGGGCGCCCATCCCAAGTGCGGATTGTCTGCAATACTTGTACATAGTTATTGTTACAAAAAAATCGGGTTGTTATTGTTGTGAGCCGTCTGTTCAGAGGCTCCTACGTTTGTCATACTGTTAACTGGGTTCAGATCACAGGTTGTACGGTGTGATTGGTGTGGCTGGGGTTCACTACGGCTGGCCGGCGGTCGGGCTCCCGGCGACCAGCATCCCGGCGCCGGGAGCCCGACCGCCGGCTTACCGACAGCTTGGCGAGCGCAAATGAGCCCCTTGCGGGCTCGCTGCGCTCGCCACGCTACGGGCACGGTGGCGCGCTACGCGCGCCACACTATTTTATTCTCCCTCTATGGGGGTCGTGGACCCCCACGAGGGAAAATAATTGTCGGTATTCCGGCTGTCGGGCTCCCGGCGCCGGTATACTGAGCGCCGGGAGCCCGACCGCCGGCAAACAGAAGACCACCCGTGTGGCTGGTATGAGTCTTACCCAGGATTCAATAACCTTCCTTATTGTGTACGCTCGTCCGGGCACAGTATCCTAACTGAGGCTTGGAGGAGGGTCATAGGGGGAGGAGCTAGTGCACACCACCTGATCCTAAAGCTTTATTTTTGTGCCCTGTCTCCTGCGGAGCCGCTATTCCCCATGGTCCTGACGGAGTCCCCAGCATCCACTACGGACTACGAGAAATAGATTTATCGGTAAGTAAAATCTTATTTTTTGCTAATAATTTATAATCGACATTTAGTAAACTGATTGGCCTATAAGAGGAAAGGAGGTTCGTGTCCCTACCAGGTTTAGGTATGAGGGTGATGAATGCTTTATTAAATAAAGGAGAGGGACAGCTTCGTTCCTGTATAGCCTGGAACAACTCTAATAAAGCTGGTACGATGTGAGTCTGTAACGTACGATAGTAGTCCCCTGACAGACCATCAGGACCAGGAGATTTACCGTGGGGCAGGTTTAGGATGGCAGAGTTAATTTCCTCCTCCGTTATTTTGCCCACTAGGGCCTCCCTTTGATCCGTAGTTAACGGAGGTAGCACTTTGTCTATAAGCAATTGTGCTTGTACCTCGGCATCCACCGGTGTAGAGCTAAATAGGGATTGAAAATAAGTTTGAAACTGCGCTACTATTTCCTGAGATTTGGTAACGATGTGACCCGATGTGGGATGACGAAGAGCGGTTATAGTATGTCTCTTTTTAGGAGGTCGGAAAATAACCGCTAGTAACCTACCTACCTTATTACCCCATCTATAGAATTTGTTTTTGGTGTATTCTAGGGAGTGTTTCGCCTGAGTCGCTAAATAAGTTTCATGCAAGCGTCTCGCCTGTTTGTAGTCGGTGAGAGCGGCATCTGTGGGGGTGGAAGTGTATTTTTGGAAAGCCATAGACATTGCTGCTTTTAATGCAGAATATTGCTTTTTAGCTTCCATTTTTTTCCGTGAAACATAACTAATTATATGACTCCTCATTACTACCTTAGAGGCATTCCAAAAAATGTTGGGTCGATCCCAATATTCTATGTTTTCGTCAATATAATTAGTCCAGTGGTATGTAAGATATAATTTAAAATCCTCAGAGTTAGCCAAATATTGTGGGAAGCGCCATATATAATCCGTTGGGTACATGTGAGGATGAGTTAGAGCCAGAGTTACGGGGGCATGGTCAGAAATCAATATGTCAATTATATCCACCCTACTAACATTAGAGATTAATTCATATGCAATTAGGAACTTGTCTATACGAGACAAAGTTCCATGGGCCAGTGATAAATGGGTGTATGTCCTGTCGCCAGGATGCAAGTCTCCATGG
This sequence comes from Pseudophryne corroboree, assembly GCF_028390025.1. Classification (NCBI taxonomy): domain Eukaryota; kingdom Metazoa; phylum Chordata; class Amphibia; order Anura; family Myobatrachidae; genus Pseudophryne; species Pseudophryne corroboree. The sequence goes on along the minus strand of NC_086446.1, from coordinate 422,638,384 downwards.
ATCGGAAAGGTCTAAAGAGTCTTAAAAAGCCATTAAGTGCTTGCCATAAGGGTCAGTGGTCCTTGGTAGAACTGGTGATCTATCGACTGTAGGATCATCCACCATGTTGTAATCTCCTCCCACTATCAAAGGGAAAATTATCCTACTTTGGAGAATATGACCAAGGTCCTGAATAAAAAATGCGTATTAATATTCGGGGCATACACATTGATCAGAGTAAATTTATTATGGAAGAGCTCGATATCCAATATTATGTATCTGCCTTCAGGATCAATAATTTCTTCCAAAACTGCTACAGGAAGGTTTCTTCGGAAAAGTATGGCTACTCCTCTGGCTTTCGTACGAAAAGGAGCAGATATACAGGGGCCAAGCCAAGGAGCTTTTAATATATTTTCTTCGCCTGTCTGCCAGTAAGTCTCCTGTAAAAAAAATCACATCAGGGTGAAAACGTTTGAGGTGTGTGGCTACACGATGTCGTTTGACTGGGGAGTTCAGACCATCAACATTCCAGGAAATTAATTGTATGGGTTTTGGAGGCAATATCTCAGATGAGGAGGTAATAGCAGACGGCATGGCTACTCAACTCAAAGGGGCAGGGAAACGTCTGACCAAAAATCAACATCTCTAGGCAAGGAAAGGTGGCTCCCCCCTCAACCCAAGGCTTCCACATCAAAGAAAACTGTAAAAGCATGAACAACACGGTGACATACAATACATAGCATAACACTGTGTGAAACATTATCGATAATCCACGATGACTCATAACTCCTTTTTCAAAATTTTTCCTGTTAACCATAACCATGGTGGGCACCAATTAGGGCTAGCGGTGCGCACACTAAACACTATTACTAATATCTATAAATCTAGCAAAAGATGAATGCTATACCAACAAGGAAAAGCAAAAAACAATAAGGGAAAATCAACACGCCTCCGCCCGAGGTGAGGGCACAGAAGCTTCCGTAACCATGACGGACCCATGAACGTTAGACTAGCTATTTGGCGACCTTGGTGGCGACCTGTGTGTCAAAAAATGCGCCTTCGCCACCTCTGGGTCTGCAAAGAAAACTTGGTTTCCATCTTCTAGGACCCGTAGTTTAGCCGGATACAATAAGGCAAAGCGTATGTTTTTATTATGCAAGTAGGAACAAACCTCAGAGAATTCTTTTCTCTTCTGAGCCACAGCAACTGAAAAATCTTGAAACAACAAGATTTTGTGGCCCTTGACAAGCAATTCTTTGTTTTAACGGTATGCTGACAGAATTTGGTCCTTGGCCCTATAGTCTAGATATCGAGCAATAACTGGACGAGAGAGTTTCTGTGCCCGATCTCGGGGTGCTCCTAACCTGTGAGCTCTCTCAATATAGGGGACCTCGATGTCATCTATAATCCCCAGCGAAGTGGGGAGGTCCACGCTGAGATAAGAGGTAAGGGCTGGACCTGGCAATGATTCTGGTATACCTATAAATCTGAGGTTATTCTTACGAGACCTATTTTCCAGGTCCTCTATTTTGTCCTGTAGTTGTTGTATGAATTTACCCTGGATAGAGACCTCCTCCTGATAAGAGTTGGTAAGGTCCTCGACATCACTGACTCTTGACTCTAATGTGGAGAGATGTGTCGTATGTGAGTCTATGCGAGCTAGCCCCGCATCTAAGCGGGCTTGGAGGTCATCAAACCGTTTGTCCAATAGGGGCATAAGGAAATCCGAGATTTATCTAGCTGTCAGGGGAGGAACTTTATCCCCAGCTAAGCTAGATGTTTCTACCCCAGGACCAGTCGGAGAGGGTGGACCCGACTTAGGGGATGCTTCTTTCTCCTTCCCCGCTTTATAGGAGGTGTTCGATTGTTTTGGAGGCATGTTTTTGTCAAGGAATTTGTCCATACCCTAAGGGATATGGCAAAGAAAAATTGGTGTCCTCTGAGACCAAAAATCTAACAATCACTGACAGCCAAAATGCAGAGGATATATGCAGGACTCGGGTGGTAGTGTGAGACTAAACCAAATTGTTTAGGACATAGTCTAAATGGGCGGCATCCCCGCCAACATATGCAAGTAAAAAAAGAACATTGAGATTACATCAATATCAACGATGTATAAACAGACGCTATAGAACAATCGGAGGTGTCAAGCAATGTAGAATAAAAGCGTCTGAAGAAAAATAATAAACATCACATATGACCTTCTATAGAAGAAAAATAACAAACATCACATGCAGCTTGCGCATAAACAGTGAGGGTACATCCGGAAGTGAGCAATATGGAATAGAAATGTCTGAAGAAAAATAATAAACATCACATATGGCCTTCAATAGGAGAAAAATAACAAACGTCACATGCAGCCTGCGTATAAACAGTAAAGGTACTTCCAGAAGTGAGCAATAGAGAATGGAAATGCCTGAAGAAAAATAATAAACTTCACATATGGCCTTCAATAGAAGAAAAAATAACAAACGTCACATGAACAATGTTAGGGAGCCACTGGAGAGCGCTGCTCCATCAGCTATGACTCAAGATTATAGCAAAAAAGGGGAGATGGGAATTAGGGTGGACCTGGAGTGGGATAAAAATAATAAACGTCACAATTAACCTTGATCTATCAAGTAGAGAGCCACTAGATGGCACTTCTCCAGTAATTATTGCTTTAAATTACACAATGAAACCTTTAATAGAACAGATCAATTGTGAGATCACTTTCTAGTTATAACTCTTCGGCACAAAGACCTGATGAACGTAAAGTATATGAGAAAGGAGCACTCTACAAGAATCTATACATTGAGTTAACAAGAAATAAAATGCTTTATATACTGAAGGTAGTCCTTCAATGGGAAAAGCTGTGGAACTCCGTATTTAACACAGGTTAAGTAAAAGAAAAAAGAAAAAAAAAGTGACAGTCACACATTGAGGATCAATAGCTGTTCGGTCCTGTCTTGATTAAAGGGTACTAGTAAACCCGTTGCGGCAGCAGAAGGAGCTGAGGGCAATCAGCCCGAGCAAGGCTCCCAACCAGATGCAGTTAGTGCAGCCACCAGGGGTGTAGGTAGGGTGGGACAGGGAAAAAAGAAGGGGGGAATGGGTAGAGAGGTTCAGGGGGAAGGTTAAAACATAGGGTAGGGAGGTAAAAGGGTATTAGTAGGGGTAAAGACAAATACCGGGTGAGTAGGAGATGGGGTCCGGATATATTGCAGCAAGCAGCTCCCACTAAACAATATGCCAGCCAGGGAGACAGTAAACTCTGGCAGGGAGGAAGGCAAGATTCTTTCACCCCGAGTTGTCAGGCACCACCAGCCAGAATCACTTGTGCCAGCGTACATCCGCCAGGTCCCGATATCTCAGCTGTACCGTTGTGTGAGGAGAGTATGTAGCCAGGCAGCAGGGATCCCATCCGCTCTCAGAAGCACCAGATTAGCAGGAGATGAAGTCCTCTGGTCTCTCGGTGTGCGTGCCTGCACCAGTCAGCAGGCACAGAAGTCCTCTTGTTTCTCCTGAGGGAGATGCGGGCCAGTCCCTGGCACGACACTCCCGGGGCCACCTTCCGACAATATCACGGGAGACAATATTTATTTCCACAGCGAGTGGGTGTACAGCTTGGACCGTTTCACCAGTGCCCAAGTAAGAACTGTCACGATCCGGGTATCTGGACGCCATTACCTGCCATTTAGGTGTCTTCTGAGACTGGCCCAGCGTTCCAAGTCCGGATCTCATCTGTGTCAACACTCTGCACATCCCTCCTGTCATTCTGAGACACTACCACAGCGGCGCCATGATTGAATCCAACATGGCGTCTCCCGTCCTCCGCGGCCTCCGCCGCCGTTACTGTGTTATTGCTGCTGGTTCTCAGAATCATGTATCATGCCTGCCGCGGCCTCTGCTGCCCTCCAAGTGTCTCAGCATATAACTGTCATCTGGCGTCTCCTGTCCTCCGCGGCCGGCGCCGCCATTATCACTATGTTTGCACATTTCATTTCAAACTAGTTTTCCCTCCAGGTTCCAGCATGGGCGCAGCCATGTTGGATTTGATCACATGCTCCAATTCCTCCAATCCACCGTCTCTGGAATCTGCATAATTGCCCAGCCAATGCCTGCATAGCAGCAGGTATAAGTATCCTGTGTCTGGGCCAGATAGATGTCAGTGCTTTGAATGTCATACCTTGTTCCAGTCTCTCTCTCCTGTGGCTTGTTTCTCCAGGTTCCAGTTCCTGTCTCCAGCATCCACAAAGAGACCCGCACCTGCTTTCCATCTTGCAGTGCAGCCTGACTCCACAGCCTTCCGTGGCTGTCCAGTTTCCAGCTATCTACTATCTGCTTCCAAGCAGCCAGCTTTCAACTGATTCCAGCTTCTACCAAAGACCGGTGCTGATCCAGCGGATCCTATCTTATCAGCAGTATCCACTACCACCGGTAATTATCTATCAGCTATTCTGTTTCTACGCTCCCTAGCATCTCACATCAACCACTCTGTGTTTTATCACCTGGCTGGTTCCATCCAGCATCCACTCCGTGACTTTAGTACCTGGCTGATTCCATTCAGCATCCACCCTGTGTTTCATCACCTGGCTGATTCCACTCAGCATTCACTCCGTGTTTTACCACCTGGCTGGTTCCATCCAGCTGATACAGCAGCATACTCAAGTTACAGATTCATCTGCTACAACTACTGGCATGTTCCTCGGCTATTTCTACAACTACAACCAGGCCTGGTAAGGTGATTCCATCAAAGGACTTTTACATCTGTTCTAAACCTACCAGTGCTCTGAGAAACCTTCTATGGTTATGTATTCCAGGAACTGTGTTATTTGCCACTGTCTTTGCTAAACTTGAATACTGCTTGTTATCACACGGAGTCTGTTAATAAACTTTTATTTTGAATTTTAAACTGGTTGTCATGGTCACACCTTTGGGTAATCATTCTGCACTTACATGTCCAGGGGTCTGATTAAACCTCCCAGGTTTAATTTCATCTCAGCCCCTACAACTGAGGCTTCCTCCCGTCAGCCTAAACCCTCAGTTGTGACAAGAACAAGTGAAGCTGAGGTTGTCCTGATCTATTGTGTATAATTGGCACAGCCAGCGTCAAGGTATTCCACTCAGGCGACACTCTGGGGGAGAGCGAGTCCAGGTGCCCAAACTGATGAGCACAGGTCTTGTTGCAGGGAACCCAGCAGCTCAGGGTCTTGTAAGAGGAGCCCAGTTATTCAGGCAGTCAGATCCCGGGCAACCGTTGCCAGTCCGCCAATCAAGCGAGGAGAGCCAGCATGGTTTCAGCCGCCGCGATCTTCACGTGTATTCAGGTTAGGAGGTGATCAGCGCGGTGCAGCAGGAAAAAGGTATACGGGGCCCAGCAGCCAGAGTAACCGTGAAGTACAGCAATCTGGGGTCAGTGTGACTGGGCGGCCAGAGGATCAGATCAGCGGCAGGGCTTATAGGGAACCTGAGGGGAAAGCAGCCGCCCGTCAGCGCGCGAGCGGAGGGAACCTCGCCCCGTCAGAGATTATGCAGAGGGATCAGGCACGGTCTCTGCTGTGCACACCACGGACCGCCCGCTCCCCTCCCCGGCGGCCGAGCGGTGAAGGTCAGATGTGCGGAGGCGGCAGCCAGGCGCCACAGCAGGGCATCCCCCTGTCTGAAGCCACCAGCGGCCCCTGAGCGATCCGACCGCCTCCGCCAGCGGGTCCTACACAGGAGTCACGAGATAAAGGTGGGGATTAGAGAAGGTCACTCCGCAGAGCCCCCGCTCCCCTCCTTGGCGGCTAAGCGGTGAGGGTCAGAGGTGCGGAGGCGGCAGCCAGGCGCCGCTGCAGGGCAACCCCCGGTCCAAAGTCACTGGCGTCCCCTCAGCGATCTAATCGTCCGGCGCCAGCGGGTCCCACCCAGGAGCCTACGAGGAAGAAAGGGGGAGACTATAGAAGGTCACAGATCCAGGCTGGTGCAGACTTAGCCCGGTCCAAGGTGCAGGCAGAAAGAGGCACTCCGCCACGCCAACTTTCGCGCCAAGAGAATGGCGCTCACACAAGCCTCCAGTGTCAGAGGCCGGACTCCGGGGAAATAATATGCTCCAGACACTAATTCCGTATCGGGGGAATCCACTTCACTGTGCCCATCCAATGGTTGTGCTGATAACCCCAAAAGGTTAGTGATAATGGTGGATTGGGGCAGATATGTCACGATCCGGGTATCTGGACGCCATTTCTTACCCATCAGATGCCTCCTAAGGCTGGCTCAGCGCTCCAGGACCGGATCCCATCTGTTATCCTAATGTTCACATTCCTGCATCCTCTCCTGTCTCTCTGAGACGCTGTCACAGTAACGCCTTATTACATCTGGCATGGCGTCTCCCGCGGCCTCCGCCGCCGTCCCTGAGCTTCTGCATGCAGAGTGTCAGAGTGGCGATTACGTCAGCCGCAGCCTCCGCTGTGTCCGCGTGGTTGGATGTGCACTTGTCAGCCTGGCGTCTCCTGTCTCCAGTGGCCGGCGCCGCCATTACTGTTTTCATTACCACATGGATTACAAACCAAACTTCCCTCCAAGTGTCTGCATGGGCGCAGCCATCTTGGATTCTGTCAGCTGATCATTTCCTCCAATCTGTTGTCAGTATTGTTAATCTGCATAATTGCCTAGCCAATCCCTTCCTTGCTGCAGGTATAAATACACTGTGCCTGAGCAAGGAAGGCGTCAGTGCTTTGGTTGTCAAACCTAGTTCCTGTTTGTCTCTCTCCTGTGATTGTCTTCCAGGTTCCAGCTCCTGTCTCAAGACTTCCACCATAGAGACCCGCACCAGCATTCCACCTGCGGTGTAGCCTGACTCTCCAATCCATTGTGGATTCATCTGCTTCCAGCTACAACATTACCTGCTTCCAGCCCAGCTTCCAGCAGAGTACAGCTTCTCTTAAAGGGCCGGTGTCCTTTCTACACTTTACCACTCTCCACCGGTATTATTATTTCTCCGCTCTCAAGTTCTACATTTCAGCTCATATTTCATCGCTCCCAAGTTCATTTATTATTTAACTGGTTCCAGCCAGTATCCACTCCGTGCTAACAACAGTCTGGTTCCAGCCAGTATCCACAGCAGCCGTTTTATCTTCAGCAACCCAGCTTTTCCTGGAACATCAGCTGGTACAATCCTGGGTTATCTCCATTGCTACAGTCGGGCCTGGTAAGGACTTTCCATCTAGAAGATTATAAGAACTATCTCACACTACCAGTGCCCTGTGGCTCCTGCCATCCTGTAGTACCCAGGAACTGTATTTATTCTTTGCTGACTTTTACGTTTTCTTTTACTGCTGCTGTGTTGCGGAGTTGTCATAATAAACATCATTGACTTTTATCTAAGTTGTCGTGGTCACGCCTTCGGGCAGTTATTATTCATGTTACTTACATGTCCAGGGGTCTGATACAACCTCCCAGGTTCCGGTACATCTCAGCCCCTACAACTGAGGCTGCCTCCCGTCAGCTCAGGCCCTCAGTTGTGACAAGATATTAATCATCCCCGTCTGGAGAGAAGGTAAAATGCGGCCAAACAAGTTGCCCCGCCCACCGGAAGTCCTCCAGTATATTACTTAATATCCAAAAGTATTTGATTTCACTTCTCCAAATGAGAACAATCCAATCTTTAGGTCATTGTTCTTTCAACATATCCATAGGTTTCAAATGCAGTCATCAGATATATGTGTAAATAAATTTAAAAATGCACAGTCACATATGACATCTCCCATAACAACCAGGCATCATCCGTGCCTAACTCACTGCTTGTGGTTGTTTGTTTTATTTATCTGTTAATGTCCATATATAATTACATATATCCTCTGCCACCGAATCACTGTAATCCATGAGGTCAATAGGAAAAATCACCAGATGGTATATATGTCGGTCGACTTCGGCTGCCTGTTGCGTCATTCTAAACTAATACCTGTCCAGCCTGACCTCTGGCGTGCGTTCCACACCAATGCGCATGTCAGCATGTGTAAAATATAGGTATGTGCTGATATAAATGGCATGAAAATTCAGAGTGATTTGTAATATCCTTTCACTACACACCTGAGTATGTCCCTCATATACACCGAGACACCATGGTATCTGACACAGGGATCTGTGTATCCCGCTAGAGACCCCCTGACTAACTGGTTCTGTCCTTGCATCTGTGTTCTATAAAGCACCAATTTGGGCTGATTACTGGTTATAGGAGACTTTCTAATTCTGTATCACTGGGATGTGAAGTCACTGCCATGCTTTACTGAACCAAAGTACTTGAATATTTACTAAACCAGGGCTCAAGAAATACATCCGAGAATTAGGAGCAAGTGACAAAATGTAGGTGTCAGTAATGTTTAAAAAAATAAAAATAATTTTTTTTTCAGGGAAAAATTACATGTGAGGTGGCTCTCAGATCCAGCAAGGCTCAAGAAACAAGAAAGACCAGCTACCCATGAAAATGAAATATAGGTAGAGCTGCTAAAATTGGTGAACTATACATCTAGAAAACTGTTATTGCACCTTAAAGATAACAAAGTGATGCTCTAATAAACAGATTATAAAAAAAAATTAAATGTATGGAAACAAAGAATTTGACGGCAGATAAGAACCACTTGTTCCATCTAGTCTGCCCCTTTTAATATTGTTATGATTTGTAACATCATGTGATCAAAAAATAGTTTTAGAACTTATGATATATTATTTAATGAAGTCTCCTGACCTATCACAAAAGGTTAATAAATATAAATTGTTGATGTGTAAAAATTACAATATATGCAGTGTTATGGCAACACAAAAAGTTTTTACAAAATACATGATATACAGCCCAATGATGACATAAATTACATGGCTCCTTGTACAATCCGTGTCACAACAGTCTTCCTTCCTAGCTGCATGAAATTCATGGCACGTGGCTAGAGGACATTGACATGACCTACTGGCATATTCCCACTTTTATTTGAGTCATTAAATTATTGTCATTGTGCATGTGGATAAGTAGGAAGGGTCCCTTCTTGTTGGACTGGAGCTAGATTCGGAGGAGCTGATTTAGTACGAGGATGTGCGGACATTTTGTGACCTACTGGAAATACTAGGCCTTCTGATGACTCTGAGTGACCAATTAAGTGTTTGTTTTTTTTTGGAGTCCCCATACTTTGTGTCCGAGCAGCAGCTGAAGTAGGGATAGCCTAGTAGCCTGCTGCAGACCTCCACTATGCAAATAACATTTGGCCCTGACTTTTTTCCCGTCATGTTCAGAGTTAATGAAGTCCTAACCTTAAAAAAAAATAGAGCCATTGATGCAGGTTTTTGTTATAGTAATGAGAATTTCAAAAGGGACTTGGTAACCCTAACCTGCAGCATTATTAACAATGCCTCATCCATTTGGGGATAGAGAAGGGACTGCTAGCATTCCAGAAAATTAGAGCATGTCTGTCCCATTTTCTGGGCATACCGGGACCAGTGGCTGCGTCCTTGGACATACAGTAGCTTCACTGGCCATGGCTGCATGAAAACACTGGCCATCCTGAGAAATCTGAGGGTTACTTGGATGACTGATGTTCACACAGAGTGATTCGATGCTGTGTTTTCGGATACAGCAGCAGATCACAGAAGCCGGCAGGAGGCGTTTATCTACACAAGACTCCTCCTGTAGCATTAGCATATTTTAGCATAACCGCTGAGCACAAAGACACAGGAGAAGTGCTGCAGTCCCAGAGACCGTTAGGGTACATTTCTGGTGTTCTGCATCATGTTTGATCCATATGGACTTGTTTGTAGCAGTGTATTTGGGCATCAGTCACTCTGTTCACCCTGTAGCATCTGTTTTTAATATGATCCCTATCGTCTGTAGATCACATTAACTATATTAACTTTTTCATAACTATGCTATGCCTCTAATCTATTTATTTTGTTAATCACACTGAACATTAAACTGGAATTTTCTTACCTCTTTTTAGGGTAATGATTAAAGGGATTTTTTTCATCTCCCTACCTTAATAAACATAATTTCCCCGTTTTAAATGCTTTTCATGAACAAATCATTATATGATTTCCTGGTTCATCTAGGGTAACAGTAGATGGTGTCATATTCACCCAATTGTTCAGCGTACTGGCTTGAATATACATCCGGGACTAATCTGTAATTAGAAATGTTTTATATTCAGCTGTATAAGACTAAATACATATGGGTGCTGGATTTAAGTGTTCAGCTCTTGCGTCACAGCACTAATAAACACGTGTATTGATTGACACACGTCCAAGGGTGGACTTCCATAGTAAAAAGATTGTGTCTGGTATATACTGCACTATTTTGTGTTTTTGTTTTATGTATTATGTGAATGGTGTATGTTACAAATAGAATATTCTGGGAAGACATAGGGGGTCATTCTGAGTTGATCGCTAGCTGCCGTTGTTTGCAGCGATCAGGCTAAAAATCGTAATTTCTGCACATGCGTATGGGCCGCAGTGCGCGCACGCGCGAGCGAAATACTTTCACAAAAAACAATGCAGTTTCACACAAGGTCTAGCGGCGCATTTCAATCGCACTGCTAATCGGTGAGTGATTGACAGGAAAGGGGCGTTTCTGGGTGGTAACTGACCGTTTTCCGGGAGTGTGCTAAAAAATGCAGTCATGTCAGATAAAAACACAGGCGTGCCTGGGGAAACGGGGGAGTGGCCGGCTGAACGCAGGGCGTGTTTGTGACGTCAAAACAGGAACTAAACAGTCTGAAGTGATCGCAAGGAAGGAGTAGGTCTGCAGATACTCTGAAACTGCATGAAAATATTTTGGAGCAGTTCTGCGAACCTTTTGTTCGCACTTCTGCTAAGCTAAGATACACTTAGAGGGCGGCGGCTTAGCGTTTGCACTGCTGCTAAAAGCAGTTAGCGAGTGATCAACTCAGAATGAGGGCCATAGTCTACAGCGATGACTGAAAAATCACTATTCGTAATTATTGAAAGGATGAAGCTGCAGTGGTCACGTGTGCTGCTACTTTCAATTCATGTATTTTACTTTCTTTGTCCAAAGGTGTATAGAAAAAACATAGTAGAATAAGGTTAAAAACATATACAAAGGGTAAAAACAAATCCTAAAATTAAAATAAGCATCTACGTCATCTGAAGGTATGAGCGACAAGCGACAACTAATATATCTACTTCAATTCAAAATGAAAGGTGTATAATGGTAAAAAGCAAAATAAAGTCCCTTATGAGTTGGATTGCAGGTATTATAACAGTGTTTTCTTATTGCATGTATAGAAACACAGAATTTGACAGCAGATAAGAGCCACTTGGCCCATTTAGTCTGCAAAAACATTTTTAATAACAATAGTAGTAGCTTCCATGATATTTATCAGGCAAATCAATGTAGAACTACAGTAGTTGGTATGAGTATTCCTACCTGTGGTTGAGGTCACCCACAAGAGTGACCTCAATTGACCTCGCGGTTAGCCGCAGACCTCAATTTTCCCACCATTGACTATAATGGAGGACCGCGATCCTCCATTATAGCCAGTGCTCTCTGCCTGATTGACAGTTTAGGAGCGCTATGATGTGGCACTCCCTGATTGGCAGCCGGGTCCTCTAGTGACAGGAGTTGTGGGGGGTCCCGGCATTCGGGGAAAGGATCCATGTATAAACATGGATCCCCTTTAGTGGCGTGGACTGGGATTTTTTTTTTTTTCAGTTTTTTTTTTTTAACCCATGGATGCCTACATGGAAAGAAGAGGACCGATCTTCACTGGATAATAGGTGAGTATGTTGGTTTCTTTTTTACAGGTACACCAATGGATACTACTTGACAAGGGGACCGATGGGCTCCGTGGGACACTAGGTAAGTATGTGTAAGTGTGCCTGTATGTTAAAATAAACCTATACTTTCACGGTGTGTGTTGTTTTGTTTTTATTTGGGTATTTCTTTTGTTGTAGAACTACAGGTACCAGCGGGCCCGTTATTTCCCTACATGCTGGTAATTGTGATTCTCCAAGCGGGGGAGAATTGCTGGGACTTGTAGTTCCACAACAAAGGACAATATTCTATATTTTTACACACTTTTAAAGGCTATCAGCCCCCCATCCACCATCCAGGGATGGGGGGAACAACCTCGGACTTCACCCCTGGGTGCCTGTAGGGGGGGACCCCTTGATTTCAGGGGTCCCCACTCCCCCAGGGAACCCTAGCCAGGGGTGACTAGTTGGGGGGAGTGATGCTTTGGCCGCAGGGACCTATATAAAAGTGTCCCCCGGCTGCGGCATCACCTCCCTGGCTAGTGGAGCCCGGTGCTAGTTTTAAAAATACGGGGGACCCTTACGTCTTTTGTCCCCCCTATTTTTGGAACCAGGACCGGCCCAAGAGCCCGGTGCTGGCTGTATCAATGCGGGGAACCCCTACACACTTTTGTGGACAGCTGTGTATCTCAATACGAATAGCCCCAACACTGCCAAGATTTGTGTTTAGTAAATTCCCGAGATCACACTTAGAAAAAAAAAACTAGAATGGATTCGGGAGCTTAGTAAATTTTCACCCATGTTTTTGTACATACGGGCTTGCAGCTGGCGACAGATACACCCCCCCCTGAAAATGGCCATGACATGTTTGCTTTTTTCCAACCACTCCCCATTAACACCTCCAAGCGCTCACTTCCTATCAAACACTTCTCCGTGAAATCCTCAGTGTGAGCGAGATTGCAGAGCCACCCTGACGCATGCACATTGCGACAGCAGCACATGCGCAGTCTGCTAATAATGCCTTTGTATGTGCATCGGCCATTGCGTACAAATATGAATTAGGCCCTTGGTTACAACAACTTGTTTGTTATATATTATTATATTATATTGTAAATGCTGATTTACTTACAGGACTAAAAGCAATGCTTTAAAATAATCTTAATACACTTTAAAATCGAGCCGCTGCGGCCGCTGTATTTAATCCTTACCCTACGTACTTTTTACACAGTTAGCGTACAAAGGTCCGTACCCCGTACGCACTTTGCGTACTCACGCCGCGATGGACGTACAAAGTATATGCAGTGCATACACACAGAGACAGGCTGAGAGCACAATGCAGTTACACGTGTGATTGAAATATACTTTAAACCTTTAGCAGGAAATGGGACACAACACCAAATTGTATTTCAAAACTATGTTGGGGTCCAACCCACCAACGGTTATCTTTACTAGCAGGGGGTTACAAGCATAATACATACAATTATAGGAAAAGGCTACAGTCAATGGTACATACGTTTGTTCGCCTGCGCTTCCCGGTCCAGTCCTCAATCATCAAGGTAGATGATCTTCAGAGATTGTGTGTGCCCGGGCCTGCAGCTGGCTTTTTATACATTTGTCCAAAACCTAACACAATGGGAACTGTAATCTCTTTGTCTATTGGTCACTGGGATGGTCATTCACAATACAGGAGAGGTCATAGGTCGGTTTGAATAGGTGGGCGATGTTTGGTCCAGGTGCACTTGCAGGTGTTCTCCACTGGGTTTCCGCCGAATATCAGGAGTACAGTAAATACAGTAGATATTAATATTCTGCTCCTGCGCATAACTATTCGCAGGAGCGTGCGATCTTCTGCAAACTAACACCGGAATATTGCTCTTAAAATACCCTACAACTGGATACCAAACACCACCTTATAACCTAGTTCTGTCCCCTTCTATCCTGTAAAGGTGAATCCCTTTGTTCTTATACCCTTTAAGCAAGTGTAACTCGCTGGTGTGGTGCAGGTAGACTGTGTACATTGTGCACTATGTGGATTAAATATGTAATGTGTTTTTATGGCTTTTCCATGCGATCACAAATACTACCGTAATTACTCATACCATGCGCTAATACGCAGGACCGCGGGAGTGATCATATGCAAATTGCGAATATGTGCAAGCACGGCAGAACAAGTACGTGCACGGAGGCCATCTGTGTGTAGTTTGTACGTGATGTGTGTACTGAAATATTTTCGACTTCGACAATATCTATGTTTGTTTTATATATATATCCTAAATTTAAAGTGGACCTGTTAATTGTTAGATAAATCGTTTACTGCATAGTGCCTTTATCCATTAGGGAGCATAGAAAAACAGAGTGCATTATATATGCAAATATCCTGCTTGAGAGTCCGACAAATTACTATATCACAGCTACACTGCCTCAAAGTATAAGGTACAGTATATGCTGCCATAGGCGTGCGCAGCACATTTTATTAGGGGGTGCACCGTCGAAGGGGTGTGTCTAGCACCGCCTTTTGGGCGTGTCTAGCACTATCTATTGACGGTCAACGCAATATAAAATATCCACCCTTGTACCAATCCTAATAAAGCAGATACATTGTCAGATGTTGTGGTGTGCACTAAACAAACACCCCTCATGGCACTCACTGCAATTACACTACACCTCCTCAGCCTGGTCTGGCTCCCCCTCTCTTTCCCCTGCAAGCTGCAGCAGCTTACTTACAAGTCAGTCACTCACTGACACTGACAGTCGCAGACTAGTACTGCTGCTGCTGGAAAAACAAGAGACGTGTCAATGCTGCTGCCGACCGCCTGCCAGTATTGAATTTGTCTTCCTAAGAGGAACGCTGGCTGCATGCTGCTCCTCATCAGTGGCTGGCGTTGGCATAGCATAGAAGGAGAGAGGTAGGCATGTGGGGGGTGGGCGTGCGTGCAGCATGACGTAAACACATCACATCACGCTGTTTTTGTACATGGAGGTGGAGCCGGGAGTTTGAAAGCCGGTGTCAGTGGCACCCTTGATTAACCCAGGCGTCCGGTCAGTAATGCAGTCTTGACAGCGTGCAGCGCAGAGGGGACAGTAATCAGTCTGCTCGGCGATCGCTGCATCAGGCATGTGAGATCGGGGTGCCAGACATTAGGGGCTGCCTGTGCGCACCAGGCACCCCCCCCCCCCCCCCTGCGCACACCTATGTATGCCGCTCAACTCTCAAGCCCGGGTGGAGAGAGCATAGGAAAAAAACAAAAACTTTTTTTGTACACCTGCCACAAAAGGGTTCTATGTAAAAATGAATACATATTCTGTTATATAATTTTTACCTTCATTTTATGCAGCACATTATAGCTTATTTCAAGCAAACTTATGCCAGTCCTGATTGCATAAATTCCAATACTGATCATTTAATATATAATTTTTATCACTTTTATGTGCATACTAGCTACCAGCCTGTCAAAATGACGGAACAACATAACCGGTAATGTCAGCGCCGGCGGCTGTGTGCACACGAACAGAGCAACACTTGAATTGATCCATTGGACGCCATCTAGTGGTCGCTGACGCACAAAACACTTAAATTCCCCCCATAGAGGTAAGTAGCAGCGTTAGTATTTTATGATATACAGTAGGATATCGTTTCTCTTACACAGTTTTAAAATTAGTGTTCTCATTTTGATGTTTTTTTTTACACATTAAGGGACATATCCAATATCTAATTGACAATCCGGACCTATTTAATTAGGTCCTGCGTCCCTGCATGTAACAAAGATTTTTCTTTGTAGCCTCAGGAGCTGCAAGAAAAAAAACTGTTAAATGCAGCTTATTGGGTTTAACACAGAGGGAAAACCAAAGATTCCAGCATTTAACGTGGAATCTATTGGTTAGCACTAGAGATGACCAGATTCGGTTCTCAGAGAAACAATTCAGAGGCTTGGCCCCTAGTTTTTCAGTTTGTCCAGTAATGTGGTAATTATATATTTGCTTGGTTAAAGTCCTTTCTGTTCCACACCAATATAGGAGTGGTGGTGAAAGCCTGTGTGTTGTTCCTGATTGCATGTGCCTCTCTAATTTTTAACCACCATCTTGACACTGTCCTCTTCCTCTTACCTCTTCTCATAATGTGAAAAGTTATCAAATATGGAGGTGGAATGTTTGTAGCTAGCTATGATTCGGAGAACTCGGCGAGCTTTTTCCAGGGGGACCACCTGTCGCTGAAATGATGGGTTTATTAAACTGTGCATGTCCTGTTTAAACAACATAAAGGTGGGTGGGAGGGCCCAAGACAATTCCATCTTGCGCCTCTTTTTTTTCTTTGCATGATGTGCTCTTTGGGGCCTAGTTTTTAAAACTGCCATCCTGTCTGCCACTGCAGTGCCACTCATAGATGGACCAGGTGTTTGTGCGGCCCACTTGTGTCGCTTAGCAAAGTCATCAAGCTACCTCGGTGCAACCTTTTGGCCTAAAAACAATATTGTAATGGTGTTCAGAATAGATTGGAAATGAGTGAAAATGAATGTTATTGAGGTTAATAATACTGTAGGATCAAAAAATATCCCAAAATTTTAATGTTTAAAAATAAATAAATCCAAAACCCGAAAGAGTGGTTTTATCAAAACCAATCCAGATCCAAAACACGAACGTAGATCCAGATCCAAAACACAAAACCCTAAAACTATCCGCCGCACATCTCTAGTTAGCACATGTTACCTGTAGTTTTTAGCACACGGGGAAATGCAGAATAATTTAATAGCTCCTGGCGCTAAAACCAGAGCTTTCCCGCACAGTATGCCCCCATAGTTATTTGACTATGCCCTTAATAATATATATTTAAATATGTTATTTAACTTGTAGATGTTAAAACTGAAGTAGTCCACAAATGTATACAATTGCAATATAGAACAAGCCAGCAGGGGGAGCACACAGCATGGCAATTCTATTTACTTCCCCTAAACACATGGTGCTCATAAAAACTTGGATATACTAAACTGTAATGTTCTGGGTTTTTCTTTTGCATAATGGGAACATATGCAATGAAAGTGTGTAAACACTCATATGTAGACTTATATTTTTGAATTGCCTCTCCTTACCCCTGAGAGGTATAAGGGTGGGCAGGGATGGTCAAGCATAGGACAAGTACCATAACAGCATGTTCCTGTACTTAGACATGGATATGCCAGCTGATATGCCTTTTAGGAGGTGTACTGTATCCTGTGTGGGCATTGGAAGGTTGGCGTAGCAATATGCCATCATGATGTCTGTGTGCAGCACTATGTAGCTGCTTGTGATTAGCTGTTTACATTCCAATTGTACAGTACACTGAAAATCAGCATCTGTTTGTATTTAATTAATCAATCTGTATTTGCATTTCTTTCAAACACTGATAAGACAATATTCACGCTGTTTATGATAGTTCATTATATTATTGCATTGTACTGTTTTATGGTTGGGTACGAAATACTGTCAGAAGACTGACAGCATGATCCTGACTGCAAGAATCCCGATAGATGACAGTAAGTATTTTTATCCTAACCCACCTTTCCCGCAGCCTAACAATAACCTCCCCTTCCCGCAGCCTGGCTAACCCTAACCGTTCCCACCTTACGCAGATCTAAATCTAACTTCCCACACCCCAGTAGCCTAACCCTCCATCTAGTTCCTAAGTAACCCCAACCCAGGCTTGCCTACTCTCCCGCATTTAGCGGGAGGCTCCCGCTTTTTACTTTAACCTCCCGCTGCCCCGCAATCCGTGCTGGCCCTCCCGCTTTCTCACTGTCCCTCCTCACATTGCGGGCTGCGCATGCGCAAGTCAGGGAAAGCTCGGATGTGGGGCAGGTGCGGGAGACGTTGGGGGTCATTCCGAGTTGTTCGCTCGTTATTTTTTTCCACTACGGAGCGATTAGTCGCAAACTGTGCATGCGCAATGTACGCAGCGTGCCTGCGCCAAGTAATTTAGCACAAAAGTTTCGTATTTTACTCACGGCGTAACAAAGTTTTTTCATCGTTCTGCTGATCGTAGTGTGATTGACAGGAAGTGGGTGTTTCTGGGCGGAAACTGGCCGTTTTCTGGGAGTGTGCGGAAAAACGCAGGCGTTTCAGGGAAAAACGCGGGAGTGTCTGGAAAAACGGGGGAGTGGCTGGCCGAACGCTGGGCGTGTGTGTGACGTCAAACCGGGAACGAAACTGACGGAACTGGAGCTACTCAGAAACTGCTAAGAAATTTCTATTGGCAAATCTGCTAATCTTTCATTCACTATTCTGCTAAGCTAAGATACACTCCCAGTAGGCGGCGGCTTAGCGTGTGCAATGCTGCTAAAAGCAGCTAGCGAGCGAACAACTCGGAATCACCACCGTTATGTAACTTAAAAGACTGCCACTGCGGGACAACTTTACTTTTACTTTTGCTTCAGATGTCCTGCCATCGGGTTGAGTCTATTTGATTACAATAATTGTGGCTAATGGCTGTGTGAAGCAGTGGCGGATCTTGCCACGGACAAGCAGGACTTTTGCCCGGGGCGCCGCCTTCCGGAGGGCACAGGGCGCCATCCGGAGGGCGCCGCACCAGGGCAAGATCCGCTGCTGCTGTGCCCCCCGCTGCCGCTGTGAAGGGAAACTAGACGCGTACACGTCTAGTTTCCCTTCGTGGAGAGGTCCTTTACTGTGCGGTTCGCAATGACGTCATCGCGCACCGCACATCATTTCAGTCTGTACAGGGGGCGTAAATGACCATGCCCCCTCTACGAAGCCACGCCCCCTAATGCCGCCCGGGGCGCACAGAGCCCCAGAACCGGCCCTGGTGTGAAGACACAAGCACCTTACCAATCTGAAAGGGGGACTGGGAGCCGCTGTAAATTCCTCCGGCTTGTGGGAGGGGGCGGGAGGAAGGAGAGAGCAGCAGCATCCTTGCAGGCTCCAGCAGCTCAGTAATAAGGGGATCGCAGACAGACAGGAACTTGTGACCCCTACTACCAGGCTAGGAGCCGTGACGAGCAGGACGTAAACACTCAGCTGCTGCTGTCAGGGTGTGATTCTCCTGCTGCGATTCCTCCTGTGTTCTCAGGGAGAACTTGCTGAGGAGCATGGAGCAGCACAGGGCTACAGTGCTGAGGTGCACAGTGAATGGGCTTGCCATCCTTGAGCTCATCTGTGTCAATCTGTTTCTGTATCCCTGGTGGAAAGAGATCAGGACACTGAAGGTGATGAGTAACAGAGTACAGTATTTCCCATTGTTACACATGTAGCAAAGTATGTTGCAACTCCTGAAACATAAACCAATATACTGTACAGTATATACTTGTATCTGCGAATGGTGATGCAATCAATATATATTCCTTTTTGTGAAAACAAAACAGATGCGACAGATATCCATATAATCTAATAAGTGTATGTTAAGGGGGAACTCCAGGAATTTGTCCTGTGAAATTCAATTGCCGGTCCGATGCTCATTGCTGCTGACATCTGTCATACACATTTTTTCTCTAACGTCCTAGTGGATGCTGGGGACTCCGAAAGGACCATGGGGAATAGCGGCTCCGCAGGAGACTGGGCACAAAAGTAAAAAGCTTTAGGACTACCTGGTGTGCACTGGCTCCTCCCCCTATGACCCTCCTCCAAGCCTCAGTTAAGATTTTGTGCCCGAACGAGAAGGGTGCAATCTAGGTGGCTCTCCTGAGCTGCTTAGAGTAAAAGTTTAAATAGGTTTTTTTATTTTCAGTGAGACCTGCTGGCAACAGGCTCACTGCATCGAGGGACTAAGGGGAGAAGAAGCGAACTCACCTGCGTGCAGAGTGGATTGGGCTTCTTAGGCTACTGGACATTAGCTCCAGAGGGACGCTCACAGGCCCAGCCATGGATGGGGCCCGGAGCCGCGCCGCCGTCCCCCTTACAGAGCCAGAAGACTGAAGAGGTCCGGAAAATCGGCGGCAGAAGACGTCCTGTCTTCACTAAGGTAGCGCACAGCACCGCAGCTGTTCGCCATTGCTCTCAGCACACTTCACACTCCGGTCACTGAGGGTGCAGGGTGCTGGGGGGGGGGAGCCCTGAGACGCAATAAAAAAAAATACATCACATATAGCTCCTGGGCTATATGGATGTATTTAACCCCTGCCTATTTTTACATAAAAAAGCGGGTGAAAGGCCGCCGAAAAAGGGGCGGAGCCTATCTCCTCAGCACACTGGCGCCATTTTTTCCTCACAGCTCCGTTAGAGGAAGGCTCCCTGACTCTCCCCTGCAGTCCTGCACTACAGAAACAGGGTAAAACAAGAGAGGGGGGGCACTAAATTGGCATATAAATATATACAGCAGCTATATTAGGGAAAAACACTTATATAAGGTTATCCCTGTATATATATAGCGCTCTGGTGTGTGCTGGCAAACTCTCCCTCTGTCTCCCCAAAGGGCTAGTGGGGTCCTGACTCCTGTCCTCTATCAGAGCATTCCCTGTGTGTGTGCTGTGTGTCGGTACGTTGTGTCGACATGTATGAGGAGGAAAATGGTGTGGAGGCGGAGCAATTGCCTCTGTTAGTGATGTCACCCCCTAGGGAGTCGACACCTGACTGGATGGTCTTATGGAAAGAATTACGTGATAGTGTCAGCACTTTACAAAAGACTGTTGACGACATGAGACAGCCGGCAAATCAGTTAATACCTGTACAGGCGTCTCAAACACCGTCAGGGGCTCTAAAGCGCCCGTTACCTCAGGTGGTCGACACAGACCCAGACACGGACACTGACTCCAGTGTCGACGGTGAGGAAACAAACGTATTTTCCAGTAGGGCCACACGTTACATGATCACGGCAATGAAGGAGGTTTTGAACATTTCTGATACTACAAGTACCACAAAAAAGGGTATTATGTGGGGTGTGAAAAAACTACCCGTAGTTTTTCCCGAATCAGATGAATTAAATGAGGTGTGTGATGAAGCGTGGGTTTCCCCCGATAAAAAACTGCTAATTTCTAAAAAGTTATTGGCATTATACCCTTTCCCGCCAGAGGTTAGGGCGCGTTGGGAAACACCCCCTAGCGTAGATAAGGCGCTCACACGCTTATCAAAATAAGTGGCGTTACCGTCCCCTGATACGGCCGCCCTCAAGGAACCAGCTGATAGGAAGCTGGAAAATATCCTTAAAAGTATATACACACATACTGGTATTATACTGCGACCAGCAATCGCCTCAGCCTGGATGTGCAGTGCTGGGGTGGCTTGGTCGGATTCCCTGACTGAAAATATTGATACCCTGGACAGGGACAATATATTATTGACTATAGAGCATTTAAAGGATGCATTTCTATATATGCGAGATGCACAGAGGGATATTTGCACTCTGGCATCAAGAGTAAGTGCGATGTCCATTTCTGCCAGAAGAGGATTATGGACGCGACAGTGGTCAGGGGATGCGGATTCCAAACGGCATATGGAAGTATTGCCGTATAAAGGGGAGGAGTTATTTGGGGTCGGTCTATCGGACCTGGTGGCCATGGCAACGGCTGGAAAATCCACCTTTTTACCCCAAGTCACCTCGCAGCAGAAAAAGATACCGTCTTTTCAGGCTCAGTCCTTTCGTCCCCATAAGGGCAAGCGGGCAAAAGGCCACTCATATCTGCCCCGGGGCAGAGGAAGGGGAAAAAGACTGCAGCAGACAGCCTCTTCCCACGAACAGAAGCCCTCCCCCGCTTCTGCCAAGTCCTCAGCATGACGCTGGGGCCTTACAAGCGGACTCAGGCACGGTGGGGGCCCGTCTCAAGAATTTCAGCGCGCAGTGGGCTCACTCGCAAGTGGACCCCTGGATCCTGCAGGTAGTATCTCAGGGGTACAAATTGGAATTCGAGACGTCTCCCCCTCGCCGGTTCCTGAAGTCTGCTTTACCAACGTCTCCCCCCGACAGGGAGGCGGTATTGGAAGCCATTCACAAGCTGTATTCCCAGCAGGTGATAATCAAGGTACCCCTCCTACAACAGGGAAAGGGGTATTATTCCACGCTGTTTGTGGTACCGAAGCCGGACGGCTCGGTGAGACCCATTTTAAATCTGAAATCCTTGAACACTTACATAAAAAGGTTCAAGTTCAAGATGGAGTCACTCAGAGCAGTGATAGCGAACCTGGAAGAAGGGGACTATATGGTGTCTCTGGACATCAAGGATGCTTACCTCCATGTCCCAATTTGCCCTTCTCACCAAAGGTACCTCAGGTTTGTGGTACAGAACTGTCAGTATCAGTTTCAGACGCTGCCGTTTGGATTGTCCACGGCACCCCGGGTCTTTACCAAGGTAATGGCCGAAATGATGATTCTTCTTCGAAGAAAAGGCGTCTTAATTATCCCTTACTTGGATGATCTCCTGATAAGGGCAAGGTCCAGAGAACAGTTAGAGGTCGGAGTAGCACTATCTCAAGTAGTACTACGACAGCACGGATGGATTCTAAATATTCCAAAATCGCAGCTGATTCCGACGACACGTCTGCTGTTCCTAGGGATGATTCTGGACACAGTACAGAAAAAGGTGTTTCTCCCGGAGGAGAAGGCCAAGGAGTTATCCGACCTAGTCAGGAACCTCCTAAGACCAGGCCAAGTGTCAGTACATCAATGCACAAGGGTCCTGGGAAAGATGGTGGCTTCTTACGAAGCGATTCCATTCGGCAGATTCCACGCAAGAACTTTTCAGTGGGATCTGCTGGACAAATGGTCCGGATCGCATCTTTAAATGCATCAGCGGATAACCCTGTCTCCAAGGACAAGGGTGTCTCTCCTGTGGTGGTTACAGAGTGCTCATCTCCTAGAGGGCCGCAGATTCGGCATTCAGGATTGGGTCCTGGTGACCACGGATGCCAGCCTGAGAGGCTGGGGAGCAGTCACACAGGGAAGAAATTTCCAGGGCTTGTGGTCAAGCATGGAAACGTCACTTCACATAAATATCCTGGAACTAAGGGCCATTTACAATGCCCTAAGTCAGGCAAGACATCTGCTTCAGGGTCAGCCGGTGTTGATCCAGTCGGACAACATCACGGCAGTCGCCCACGTAAACAGACAGGGCGGCACAAGAAGCAGAAGGGCAATGATGGAAGTGGCAAGGATTCTTCGCTGGGCGGAGAATCATGTGATAGCACTGTCAGCAGTGTTCATTCCGGGAGTGGACAACTGGGAAGCAGACTTCCTCAGCAGACACGATCTTCACCCGGGGGAGTGGGGACTTCACCCAGAAGTCTTCCACATGATTGTGAACCGTTGGGAAAAACCAAAAGTGGACATGATGGCGTCCCGCCTCAACAAAAAACTGGACAGATATTGCGCCAGGTCAAGGGACCCTCAGGCAATAGCTGTGGACGCTCTGGTAACACCGTGGGTGTACCAGTCAGTGTATGTGTTCCCTCCTCTTCCTCTCATACCAAAAGTACTGAGAATCATAAGAAGGAGAGGAGTAAAGACTATACTCGTGGCTCCGGATTGGCCAAGAAGGACTTGGTACCCGGAAATTCAAGAGATGCTCACGGAAGACCCGTGGCCTCTACCTCTAAGAAAGGACCTGCTCCAGCAGGGACCATGTCTGTTCCAAGACTTACCGCGGCTGCGTTTGACGGCATGGCGGTTGAACGCCGGATCCTGAAGGAAAAAGGCATTCCGGATGAAGTCATCCCTACCCTGATCAAAGCCAGGAAGGATGTAACCGTACAACATTATCACCGTATTTGGCGTAAATATGTTGCGTGGTGCGAGGCCAGGAAGGCCCCTACAGAGGAATTTCAACTGGGTCGTTTCCTGCATTTCCTGCAAACAGGACTGTCTATGGGCCTCAAATTAGGGTCCATTAAGGTTCAAATTTCGGCCCTGTCAATATTCTTCCAAAAAGAACTGGCTTCTGTTCCTGAAGTTCAGACGTTTGTCAAGGGAGTACTGCATATACAGCCTCCTTTTGTGCCTCCAGTGGCACCTTGGGATCTCAATGTAGTTTTGGGATTCCTAAAATCACATTGGTTTGAACCACTCACCACTGTGGACTTAAAATATCTCACATGGAAAGTGGTAATGCTGTTAGCCCTGGCTTCAGCCAGGCGTGTCTCAGAATTGGCGGCTTTATCCTATAAAAGCCCTTACCTAATTTTTCATACGGACAGGGCAGAATTGAGGACTCGTCCTCAATTTCTCCCTAAGGTGGTTTCAGCTTTTCACTTAAACCAGCCTATTGTGGTGCCTGCGGCTACTAGGGACTTGGAGGATTCCAAGTTGCTGGACGTAGTCAGGGCCCTGAAAATATATGTTTCCAGGACGGCTGGAGTCAGAAAATCTGATTCGCTGTTTATCCTGTATGCACCCAACAAGCTGGGTGCTCCTGCTTCTAAGCAGACGATTGCTCGTTGGATTTGTAGTACAATTCAGCTTGCACATTCTGTGGCAGGCCTGCCACAGCCAAAATCTGTAAAAGCCCATTCCACACGGAAAGTGGGCTCATCTTGGGCGGCTGCCCGAGGGGTCTCGGCTTTACAACTTTGCCGAGCAGCTACTTGGTCAGGGGCAAACACGTTTGCTAAATTCTACAAATTTGATACCCTGGCTGAGGAGGACCTGGAGTTCTCTCATTCGGTGCTGCAGAGTCATCCGCACTCTCCCGCCCGTTTGGGAGCTTTGGTATAATCCCCATGGTCCTTTCGGAGTCCCCAGCATCCACTAGGACGTTAGAGAAAATAAGAATTTACTTACCGATAATTCTATTTCTCATAGTCCGTAGTGGATGCTGGGCGCCCATCCCAAGTGCGGATTGTCTGCATTACTTGTACATAGTTATTGTTACAAAAATCGGGTTATTGTTATTGTGAGCCATCTTTTCGGAGGCTCCTTCTGTTATCATGCTGTTAACTGGGTTCAGATCACAAGTTGTACGGTGTGATTGGTGTGGCTGGTATGAGTCTTACCCGGGATTCAAAATCCTTCCTTATTGTGTACGCTCGTCCGGGCACAGTATCCTAACTGAGGCTTGGAGGAGGGTCATAGGGGGAGGAGCCAGTGCACACCAGGTAGTCCTAAAGCTTTTTACTTTTGTGCCCAGTCTCCTGCGGAGCCGCTATTCCCCATGGTCCTTTCGGAGTCCCCAGCATCCACTACGGACTATGAGAAATAGAATTATCGGTAAGTAAATTCTTATTTTAATGGAGTTCCCCTTTAAAATTCACATGTCATTTTGGCATAATAAGGCGTGTTACTCATGAGTTGATCTGGATATTTGTTGGCAATTTGTGTTGACTCTACCCCTTTTCCACTGCTGCAATTATGCAACTCACTACAAAAGGGCCCCCAAAAAATAACCCGGGTCCAGGTCGGACCCCAGAAAGGTAATGGCGCAGTGTAAATGGGTAATCCGAGTCCAGTTACAAGCATAGGGAGAGCCGGATCACGGCGCTGGGAGACGTCATCCCCAAGCGCCTACAAAAGCAGAAACACTGCACATGGGTGCAGTGTGATAGCGGTTGTGAAGCCAAGGCTCAACCGGGAAATGGAAGCAGCAGGCAATGGGAGATGTATTTTGCCCAGAGGTATGTGCTGGGAGAGACCATGGGTTGCCGGCTGGGTCCCAAACTGCAGACTCTGGACCCGATAAGGAGGTAGGCCAGATGCAGCAAAATGACAGGGCAGGCCCCTCCCAGTCAGCAAACAGTCCCACAGGGTGCAGTGCAGGCACATGAAACGGCAGAGGAGAGCCCACAGAAAAGCTCAGGTGAGAAGGAATAAGACACAAAAAGCAGCCACAAATCTGGCTCCGAGGAAACACCAAGCTACGTTTCCATAATTATTATTATAATATTTCTTTTTTACTATAAAAAATTGTCTCTCAGCTGTTATACCTTTTTATAATTTTTTTTATTGAAAATTAACTTATTTAAATGTTCTTATTATGTAATTTATTCTAGGGATTACAGATGAGTGGGTCGGTTTTGACTTGGTTCTTCCCAGCCCAGATGTCCATGAAAGATGGCGTCTTGTATGTGAAAGATTACTTTTTGCCTTGTTTTCAGATCGAATTTAGGGTAATTCAGACCTGATCTTAGCAGCAAATTTGTTAGCAGTTGGGCAAAACCATGGGCCTAATTCAGACCTGATCGCTAGGCTGTGTTTTCGTACAGCCTGCGATCAGGTGTAAACTGCACATGCATATGCACCGCAATACAGAGGCGCGGCGGTCTGCAGCAACGGGCAGTGGTAGGATGGTGTGAGAAAAGCGATTGCACGGGCGATCGCAAGGTGACTGACAGGAAGAGGCTGTTTGTGGGTAGCAACTGACCGTTTTTAAGGAGTTTCCGGAGAAACGCAGGAGGGACCAGGCGTTTGAAGGAAGGGTTTCTGACGTAAGCTTTGGCCCCGATCGTCGCACTGGAAGAGTAAGTCCTGGGCTGTGCAGAGACTCCTGCACATGCGATCGCACCTCTGCATAGCGATTTCCCCCTCCCCCTGTAGGCGGCGACTACCTGATTGCAGGGATGCAAAAAATGCAGCCTAGCGATCAGGTCTGAATTACCCTCATAGCTGGAAGAACTAAGTCAAAACGGAACTGCTCATATCTACTAGGGACACCACTGTGCACTCTACTGTGCCCTGTGCATAGTACAGCAGCACAGAATCAGGCTGACATTTATAGAGCTGGACATCTTTACACCGACATCAGTAACGTTATTGGACCAATATATCAGGCTGAAACAGAAAAGAGAGCAGCGAAAGAGAGGGACATGGTGGTGGGGTAGGTGAAAGAAAGATGAGGCAAGTGGGGAGAGATAGATGGGGGAACACAAGGGAGGGATTTGAAAAGGGAAGAATGAGGAGAGATAAGGCATAGGACAGGAGGAGAGAGACACAGTGAGAAGGGGGAAAAGAGAAAGGGAACAAAAGTAAATGCAGGCCACAACAGCTAGCAACCAGGCGCACATGCTCACTACTCCCAGCAGCCGCAGCAAGAAAAGGAGACAGAACAGACAGAGGAGGACAAGGTCAAAAAAGAAAAAACCAATAATAAGTTAAGAAAAGTGTAAAACAATTGTAAAAAGGGGAGACAGGAAGATTAGGGAGAGACGGTTAGAATAGAAAGAAGAATAGGGGGAGATGGGAGGAATAGGTGGAAGATGGGATGGATAGTGGGGGACAGGTAGAATAGAAGGAAGACTAGGGGAGATGCAAGAAATAGGTAAAAAAAATAAATAGGGGGAAATAGTAGAAAAAGGGGAACATGGTTGGAAAACTGGGAGGAAGGAGGAATAGAAGAGAGATGGGAATAAGGGGCAACAGAGAGAAACCCCTCCGTGTAATTAAAAACAACACAATTAGAAGCATTGTGTCTTTAATAAAATAAAAAAGCCATTTAGCAGTAGTGTGTTGTGTCATTTGTAACATAGAAACATGGGGGTAATTCTGAGTTGATCGCAGCAGGAATTTTGTTAGCAGTTGGGCAAAACCATGTGCACTGCAGGGGAGGCAGATATAACATGTGCAGAGAGAGATAGATTTGGTTGGGGTGTGTTCAAACTGAAATCTAATTTGCAGTGTAAAAATAAAGCAGCCAGTATTTACCCTGCACAGAAACAATATAACCCACCCAAATCTAACTCTATCTGCATATGTTATATCTGCCCCCCCCCCCTGCAGTGCACATGGTTTTGCCCAACTGCTACCAAAATTCCTGCTGCAATCAACTCAGAATTACCCCCCATAGAACTTTTTCTTTATTTGTTTTGTAAAACGTGTGTGTGCAGAGCAGGCTTGCCTTAATTTAACCTCCTGCTGCGGGACAGGGCCTGCCCAGGAGATGTTACAGCATCATGACGTGTGGTGTCATGTTACTTAAAGGCCGGCCACCGGTGGGCTGTAGGTAGCTGTGGCCACCAGTTAGTGGAGCAATGGAGAACAGTTTCAGCAAGGCTAGTGTACTTGGTGGCAGTGTCAGCAGCAGCGCAGGCGGCATCAGCAGCAGTGGTCGCCTCTTCTTCCCCACAGTGGCCAATTTAGATGTAATGGAATGAAATAAACTAGAACTGGGATCCACGGTGCTTGGGCAGGTGAAAGGGAAGAAACAGGGTGCTGAGTGTCACAGGCATTAACAGCACTCTGAAAGGGCCATCTATGGCTGTCCGTGAGTGCTCTCTCTGGGGGCAGGTAATGCATGTGACACTCAGCACCCAGTTTCTTCCCTTTCTCCTGTCAGCATTTGGGTCTTGAGTTAATATAAAAGGAAGCCGATCTCTACTTCAATGGCCTCACTTAAAAAGAACAAATGTGTTTTGCAAGTTGTATATGCAACTTTGTACTATAGTTTTCACCGGCAACTGCAGGACACACCCCAGAGTGGAATTAGATACGCCCATAGGTGGAACTAGACACACCCTTTGGGCGGGGCATGATATCCCCTCAGCAGCCGGCCACGCTGAACATTCTGTTGCCGCCTACAATCTCCCTGAAACTACTTTTCAAAAGTAGGCAAGTATGCCCCAACCCCTGCACTTACATCCGGGATGTGTCGGGATTGTGGCCATCTGGATCCCCCCTACAGTATTTCACTACTAACACTGTTAACACGTCAAAACAATTTTAATGCTTTTTAAAAAAAAAAAAACCTTTCTATACTATGGTGGGATGTACTCAGTGTCGGACTGGTGCATGAAGTGCCCATGATTAGCGGTGTGGCCAGCCTACAAAAGGGGGTGTGGCCAGCCACCACAGAGGATCGGCTAACCATTAGAGAGTACCTGGTCTGGACTCCTTGATAATTTATATAGCAATTAATGCTAGTGCATGCATGATAATGTGCCAGATAAATGACAGCAATGTACTGTAGAGAATACATCATAATCCTGTGCAGTATAAGGTAACATATGTATAATATTATTAATATATAATTCAAGTGCACAGTCTAGAACCTGATCCTTAAAGGAGGAGGACCCCCCTGGCAGTGG
Organism: Pseudophryne corroboree; assembly: GCF_028390025.1. NCBI lineage: Eukaryota > Metazoa > Chordata > Amphibia > Anura > Myobatrachidae > Pseudophryne > Pseudophryne corroboree. The sequence goes on along the minus strand of NC_086446.1, from coordinate 422,609,776 downwards.
GGCCTACCGGTGGTTTCCCCTGTACCCCTGTGGGCCGGTCCGAGCCTGCATGTACTGTAAACACTTGTTATGGCTGGTGCAAATGCTTCTGTTTTTGAGCTAGATTCATCTTGAAATGCATCTTAGTGAACATGTAAAAATGATTTTATTAAATACTGAGTGTATATGTATCCATCTCTAAAGAGCCCTATCGTTTCCCAAAAATTTCTTTATGATATGTTGTGAAATCTGCAATAACCAACAGTCTTCATGTTTTCTTGTATGTTTTTAAATGAAGTCCTAATACAGTGCAACATGATATTCTTAGCGAGTAGTAAAAAGTGGTTAGCTAGGGACTTTGCAGAAACAGACTGAACAATAATGGGCCTCATTCAGACCCTTTCGCACGCTGCATTTTCTCGCAGCTGTGCGAATGGGTCTGAACTGCGCATGCGTGTGACCCGCAATGCGCAGGCACGCCGCCGCCCGGCGACGGCTTCAACGACGAAAGCGATCGCAGGGTCAATTGCAAGAAAATTGACAAGCAGAAGGCATTCCTGGGCGGCAACTCACCATTTTCTGGGAGTGTCGTGAAAAACGCAGGCGTGCCCAGCCGTTGCAGAGGAGGAATCCTGACGTCACCGCTGGCCCCGATCATCGCTGCATCTGAGAAGTCCTGGGCTGTGCAGAAACCGTGCCGCTCACTGCACAGCCCATCGCACCCCTGCAAAGCCCTTACCCCCTCCCCCTGTAGGCGGTGATTACCATATCACAGCAGTGCATAAAATAGCCTGCGTGCGACTAGGTCTGAATTAGCCCCCATATGACTAATTTGTCCCTAGTACACTTGTGTGTCACAGGAATTTTGATAGTAAGTTCCACTGGTGCACAAAGTGATAGGAAGCTGAGAAGTTTGCAACAGCAATATCACTAGCAGGGGCGGGGGGGAATTGTTCCAGTCAAGAGGGTTCATCTGTGCAATCTGTTGTTTACTACATCCACAAAAGATGCATATACTGCACAGTATGTACCGTAACTAGTATGCATGTAAAATGCTTGTGTGAGGGTTATCAGTCTGTGGTTTGTGGTAACGTAACCTGGAAAGTTCTATCTAGAGAAAAACGGCTGATGCACAGTAGTAATTTGTCTCATTTAAACAAAGAGGATATGACGTCAGAAACAAACTGCAACGCCTAATTTATTTTTAGTTCTGTGGGTCTATAAAAAAACATTACATTTTATATGCGGGTTATGAAAGGTGTACTTTAATAATAGAGCAAGCTGGTAAACTGGCATTTCTACCTCTGCTTCTAAATACGAATCCCTGTATTTTGTTTCTACCGGGTGTAGTACGAGTGGCCAGCATACCGGCGCCGGGATCCCGATCGGCGGCTTGCTGGCAGCGGGCCGAGCGCAAATGAGTCCCTTGTGGGCACGGTGACGCACTAAGTGCGCCACGCTATTTATTCTCCCTCCAGGGGGGTCATGGACCCCCAAGATGGAGAATAGTAGTCGGTATGGCGGGAGTCAGGATTCCGGCGCCGGTATACTGAGCACCGGGATCCCAACAGGCAGCATACTGAATGCCACCCGTTGAACCATGTCTTGATGCTATCTATATTGTAGCATTGTTCTTCCCTCACTCTGCCCTTCCCGTCGTTATCCTTCCCATATTTTCTATTGTTATACTCATTGTTTGAAGAAAAAAAAAATGAAATAAAAATGATTGAGCTACATAATACAGTGAGCTGGAACGTATCTGTGGTTTTCCACCGCTTTCATGTATGCAGTTAATTTACATGTTTTTGTTGTTGTTGGTTAGATAAGTGAAATTTCAAAAACTGTTGTATGGAATATGGGTCTCATTCAGCATTGAGTTGCAGTTTTATTAACATTTCATCATCAGAATTTGGCCTTACAGTAAGTATTCTGTACATAACTCTCCCTATCAATTTTGTTCCGCACAGAATTTGAACAAACTGATGTCAGAATAGTTATTTATTATTAGATTCTGAACTTGTATCCTTGTAATAGATAATGAAAACAACTAAGTTTAATATCCCTACCTGCCCTGCTCATCCGCACTGACTAGTGATGGACTGGGGCACCAAATCGTCCCGGGCATTTGTCAACGTGTGCATGTATGTCACATGGGAGGGGGGGACGTAAATACAAAGCATGGGGGCATGCTGCAAGTCAGGGGGGGGCGTGGACTCACGACAACACACCATTTTCATGGAGACGGCTTTGGACGGGGGCTCGCCGCATGTCTGGGGGGATGTGGACTCGCGGCACGCCCCCATTTCCATGGAGACCGGTGGGGGAGGCTAAACCAGAGAGCCAGAGGCTGCGGTGTGTGCGGTCTTCCCAGATCTCTGTGGGACCGAACCGGCCCACCAGCCCATCAGTCCTTCTGGCATATGCCAGAAGTGCCAGATGGTCAGTCCGGCCCTGGCACTAAACCTGTCACCAGAAGCATATTAGCTAAGATGGTGCCATATTTGTGTTTCATTTTCCAGACCAAGCAATAAATGTAAGATCGTGTGCCTTATGTAAATAATATTTTATTGATTAATTAAAACCGTGCAATTGATTTAAACTATGAACTGAATGGTTGGCATAGTGGCTAGCATAACTGCCTCACAGCAATTAGGTTATGAGCTCAATTCCTCACTAAGGGACTGGAGTTTGTGTGTTCTTCCCATGGGTGCCTGGGTTTCCTTCTGGTGCTCCGGGTGTCTTCCCATAGGTTAACTTCTGACAAAAAAAAAAAAAATCTGTAGTATGTGTCCATGTGATAGGAACTATAGATTGTAAGCTCCACTGGGGAAGGACTGTTATGAATGACTTTAAAGCACTGTGGAATATGTGTGTGCTAAATAAATAAATAATAGATATACCACGTATACTGTTAATATGCCAGCAGGATGTCAGTATTTTCTATACTCATCCATTGCAAGTGTTCTATTGGGACAAGTACATACAGTATACATTTTCATGTTATGTACTGATTTCTGTAATACATAAGTAGTGATGCGGTAACCATGACGATTCTTTTTATCATACTTCCCAGCATTCTACAAATAGAGAAATTGCAGCATAACCTCATGGGAAATGTCTTTCCCGCCAAAATTGGGAAAGCTGAGAGGTATGTTTTGATGATATATAGAGGTCATGGGTGTGCATGGACAAAAGAATAATTTGATCCTCTGTATCTTGAAAAATTTACTTTATTTTTTACTATATTATAGTTGTTGGCATACTGTAGTATATTTTGATGTTTTGGTTGTTCCCACTTTATCAGAAATCACACTGACTTTCCATGAGCTAAAGAACTGTTGCTATTGCTTTGTGCACATTTTCAGGGAGGTTCCAATAGGATGTGGAATGTGAATACTAATGAGATAAGGCAATGACCTTTTAAACCACAAACCTTGATAAAGTATTTGAAGGATAATAAGCTTGGCAAGGTCTAATTGTGAATTCGACACATAAATCACATCTTAGACATATAGTGTAGAGGTTATAAAAACACAGAAAGAAACAGAACATTGCAATTGGTTGGCACCTGTAGTGCTACTGATTTAAGAAAAGTAGGTTGCAGCTGCCAAATACAGAGAATGTGATCTCCAAAACAAATAAAAACATCAAAAACTGGCTCCACAACATAAAGGAGAAATCAAAAGGAAAAACACTTCCCAGCGCTTTAAAATCAATCACATCCGATAATAATAAAATCAGTCACTAAAATACCACAGCATAACACTGTCTGCTGCAGAGTGACAAACTATGGGCCGGATGTAATGAAATGCAAGTGTTTAGTAAAAAATAACTCACACGTTGAGAAGGTGCGTGTTGGTGCTGCAGCGCACAAATGTAATAGCTTGTGAGTTTTTAAGCTCGAGGCCACTACACTGTGTGATGTAGGGTGAGTTTTTTAGGGGTTAAACTTGCACCTTGTAATGCTAGTTGCATTACTAGGTGCACATTTTGACAGACACATGCATAGATCAGTGAGATCCGTGCACGCTTCTGTCAGGAAAAGATAAATAGTTAAAAAAGTTGAAGAAGAAAAAAAAGACGTGCATCGCCTCCACTCGACCCAAAAGCATAGCCAGCCCCGGGCTCATTGAGCCGGTCCTGGTTGCAAAAATACAGGGGGGAAAATGAGTAGGGTTCCCACCAGTGGTGGGATTCAAATAAATTAACAACCGGTTCTATGTCCTAATGACCATTTTAAGTATACCGAAAGGTAGTTTAATAATTCATGCATTTAATACTCAAATAACACCCATTATGAGTTATGCCACACACTGTAATGCCAATTACATATTATGATACACACAGTTATGGTCCTGACACCATTTTATGCCCACACACAATAATGCCACTTACATTGCCTGGGGTCTCCTGTGCGTTGCCAGGGGTTTCATGCGCGTTGCTAGAGGTCTCCTGTGCGTTGCCAGGGGTTTCATGCATGTTGCTAGGGGTCTCCTGTGCGTTGCCAGGGGTTTCATGCGCGTTGCTAGGGTTCTCCTGTGCGTTGCCAGGGGTTTCATGCATGTTGCTAGGGGTCTCAGGTGCGTTGCCAGGGGTTTCATGCACGTTGCTAGGGGTCTCCTGTGCGTTGTCAGGGGTTTCCTGCGTGTTGCCAGGTATCTCCTGGCCGCTGCCCAAGTAAAGTTGAGATGGGTGGGTGCAGACTTCAGTGGTTACTGCTAGCCCCCGCAGTAGATTGAGACGCGCTGGGGGCTGCGGAAGCGCTTCTGTACCATAGCAGTCACAGCAGTGTAAAAAAAACACCCTCTTAAAATGCCCGCCGAGGAGACAGGTGCTAGAGGTCAAATGTGACCTCTAGCATTTGTCTCCTCCTTGGCGGCGGCCATTTTTGGTGTTTTTTTTTTACATTGCTATGGTACAGAAGCACTTCCGCAGCCCCCAGCGTGTCTCATTCTACTGCGGTGGCAGCGACGGCTAGCGCTACTGGGGCAGCGGCGGATTCCATGGGTGCTCCTCGCGGTCCATGGGTGCTCGGGCCCGGGAGCACCCACGCAATTAGCAACCGGTTCTAAGAACCATACCTAACTTTAGGTATCGGTTCTGAAGAACCGGTGCGAACCGGCTGAATCCCACCACTGGTTCCCACCCAATTTTTGCAAACAGCACCAAGGTCTTGGACCAGTCCTGGTTCCAAAAATATGGAGGGAAGGTGGGGGGTCCCCCATATCTTTTAAAGCAACACTGGGCTCCACTAGCAAAGGAGGGAACGCCACAGCCAGGGGACACGTTTATACTGGTCCCTGCGGCTGTAGCATTACCCCCCCCCCCCCAATTAACATTGTGTTTTACTGGTGGAACTACAAGTACCAGCAAGCCTACCCCGGGGATGCTGGTACTTGGAGATCCACAAGCACCAGCATACATGGGCATTAAAGCGCCCACTGTAGACATAATTTGGTTGTGAACTGTAGTCTCTGACTAAAGTTTATGTGAAATGTCATCAGTGGCAATGAATCCTGGATCTACAGTTTCAATGCCGAGACCAAACAGCAGTCTGCCCGATGGACACCAGTTAGAGGTGCACCACCACTAAAGTTCCAATGTGAGCGAAACACAGCCAAGCAGATGGGGGCTATTTTTGTGTCCAAGACTGCTTTTACTTAGGTACCGTACCACTTGTGCAGCAGTACACCATCACTGGATTGGATTTTGCATTCTGTAGTCAGGTCATTCTGTGTGGAGTATCTCAATGTATACTATGCATATTTGTTTAGATATTATTGTTAACCATTATTAATTAGCACAGTTTACTACTGTTATGTTATCCTTCACTTTTATTATGGATACTAAGAAAATAGTTCAGTTTTGAAATTCATAAATAATTATTGCATTCGTAAACTGTACACTGATAACTGAAAAAATGAGGACGCAAGTGATCACTAAATATAATAAGCCTTTGGATAAATAAAAATATACCCTTGGCTACTATGTAATCGCTACTGATAGCTGCTTGTATGCCTATAGCTGGTATATGTTTAATTTGCCGGCTGTCGGGAACTTGGCATTCTGAATAACGACTGCAGAATCCTGACAGCTGGCAATGCCGGCAGCCGGAATACCGGCCAAACACGACTATTCCCACTCGTGGGTGTCCACGACACCCATAGAGTGGGAATAGAACCTGTGGTGAGCGCAGCTAGCCAACGAGCCCGCAGCATGGCGAGTGCAGTGAGCCTGCAAGTGGGACTCTTTGCACTCATCCCAGCCGCCGGTAAAACATACTGGACCCCTATAGGTGTATGGCAGGGTTAACCAAAGATGGTGCCTCCAATGGGCTTCCCCAACACAGTGGCCAGAGCCATTCATGCACAGGAGAGACTTTGAGTATTAGTGAAGAGATGAGTGAGCAGAGATTGGACTGCAAGAAGAGGACGGTCTGGCTTAGACTGAGAGGAAGAGATTGGTGTCCATTTAACAGATAAGTGGACATACCTTGCTCTTTGGTCATACCTTGCATATGATAGCATGCATACACTTGAACTATACATGCATATACACCTCACTGTTACAAGCCGCGGCTCACAGCGCCCGGTCATCGCTAAGCGACTGGGACGCTCTCGAACTTCTGCTCCCCGACCACCGGCTCCATGGCAATGAGGATACCGGGCGCTTGCGGCGGTTGGGGTTGCCAGGCAGCGGGGAAGCCAGAAACTTACCAGTGAAGGTGACAGGAGGCTGGTGGACGTACAGCAGCACAGCTGCAGTGAGTTGCTAATTAGGGGAGGTTGACTGTGCTGTGATTCTCATTGGCTCTTGTCTCCTTTATGTGTTGTCTGTCTGTCTCTCACTTCCTGCTTATCATAGGTTGGTTTAGTTGTGGACCCAGACTGAGCAGAAGTACGGGACCCTGGCTTGAATTACCAACATGGAATGTAGAAGGTTTTAAATGAGATTTATTCATGCACAATAAATGGATCAATAGGTAGAAACTGTATTACAGGTTGAGTATCCCATATCCAAATATTCCGAAATACGGAATATTCCGAAATACGGAATTTTTTGAGTGAGACTGATACAGTTAAACCTTTGTTTTCTGATGGCTCAGTGTACACAAACTTTGTTTAATACACAAAGATATTAAAAATATTGTATTAAATGACCTTCAGGCTGTGTGTATAAGGTGTATATAAAACATAAATGCATTGTGTGAATGTACACACACTTTGTTTAATGCACAAAGTTATAAAAAATATTGGCTAAAATGACCTTCAGGCTGTGTGTATAAGATGTATATGAAACATAAATGCATTCTGTGCTTAGAATTGTGTCCCATCTCCATAATATCCCATTATGGTATGCAATTATTCCAAAATACGGAAATATCCGGTATCCAAAATACTTCTGGTCCCAAGCATTTTGGATAAGGGATACTCAACCTGTATTATCAACAGATAAGAGACCAGGAATGAAAGCTAGTAGCTGAGAAAATGCAGGATACCAGAGTGCTGGGAGAATGCAGGCCAGCTACTCGGTTACATGGAGTTACCTTTCGTAGACCGTCAGCGGTGAGCTGGAAGAATGCAGGCCAGCTACTCAGTAGACCATTAGCGATGAGCTGGGAGAATGCAGGCCAGCTATTCAGGATAGCTCAGTACTGGGTGAATGCAGGCCAGCTACTCAGTAGATCATTAGCGATGAGCTGGGAGACTGCAGGCCAGCTATTCAGGATAGCTCAGTACTGGGTGAATGCAGGCCAGCTACTCAGTAAATCATTAGTGATGAGTAGGGAGACTGCAGGCCAGCTATGCAGGGTACCAGAGTACTGGGAGAATGCAGACCCAGTACTCTGGGTACCCCTGCTACCTGTAGCTCCACCTGTAGGTTCAGAGTTTTCAGTGTTTTAGTGGTCTCTTTCTCCCTAAACACTGTAGCTCTTATTTCACCAGCCTTGTCTCTGTCAGGGACTTTCCCATCTTTATATCTTTGGCTCTTTCGATTTCTCCCTGGCATTGTAGTGTTGCTTTCTATCTCTTATCCTTATCTTTGTGCTACTCATCTCCTCTTTTAGGTCCTCCTTCCTACTGGTATTGATTCAGCTCACTCAGGGTTAAGCTCGTACTACCACCAGTGGCGTAAATCCTCAGCAAGAAGATTCCTCAGTCGTAACATTCTCAAAGTTGTTGCCTTACACTCCATGCCTGGGAGGACACGTTATATTCAAAGGAGGAAAAAGGAGTCCGTGTCCTGCAACGGGTGGTCTTCTGTATGCCGGCGGTCGGGCTCCCGGCACTCAGTATACCGGCGCCGGGAGCCCGACAGCCGGCATACCGACACTTATTTTCCCTCGTGGGGGTCCACGACCCCCATAGAGGGAGAATAAAATAGTGTGGCGCGCGTAGCGCGCCACCGTGCCCACAGCATGGCGAGCGCAGCGAGCCCGCAAGGGGCTCATTTGCGCTCGCCACACTGTCGGTAAGCCGGCGGTCGGCCTCCCGGCGCCGGTATGCTGGTCGCCGGGAGCCCGACCGCCGGCCAGCCGTAGTGAACCCTCCTGCAACATGTGCTCTAATGAACTTATAGAGAAAACCACAGACTAGATTCCTTTGTTAGTAAGACAGTCAGTTAGGCTAGAGGATAAAGGGTTAGGGTGTTATAACTCTAAATCAGAGAGTAAGGCAGATTGCATATTACTGTATGGGTGTGCGCATTGTGGGAAATAGAAACTGTATTTCTGTTTATGTATGGTATAACAATGCATATGCCACTATATTATATTTCCAAATTTCTGTGTATGTTTGTTATTGAATTAGATAGCAGCACTGTGCGTGGAGTGGAAAGTTAGTGGATCACTACTTGTATATACATATATTCCGGTCCATTCAGTATAATTTTACCCTCATATTGGGAAAGCCAAGCCAGCAACTTAAATGTCAGATAATTGATGTGGCAAAGGGGAGAGGCTTAAGCTGCATGAGTAGGATGCTTATTAGCAGTTTGACACCCCTGGCACTCAGGGAGATCGAGTAGATTGGAGGGAAGACCTATTAAAAAAAACCACACATTTTTTTCTTGGCTTGTTGTTGATAACATCCAGCAAGAAGCTTAAAGTCAGTTTATTACAGCAAAGGAGTTCTGTTACAATTGTTAGATTAGGGACAATACAAGAGTAAAAGTTTGTAAATAGGGGAATTAGTCTCAACATTCTATACCTTGGCAACAGCACTAAGTTTTAACAGTACAAGGTATTGAAATGTTATCTGCAGCTGAGTAATCACAACCATTAAATCCAACATGCAAACAGCAGTGTCCTCTCCCTGAGAACAGAAACATATGATTATATACACCTCAAGGTCTTTCCCAATTACACTCTGCCTGTTTGCATACTGTACATGAAGTGCACACATTCATGTATGCATGCACTCATTCTGGAACAGTATGCTCACAAAATATATAGAACTAAATGAGTGTGTGGTTTTTATATGCTCTACTACAGGCATTCCCAACCGCGGTCCTCAAGGCACATCAACAGTGCAGGTTTTAGTGATATCCAGGCTTCAGCACAGATGGTTAAATCAAAATAACTGAGGTACTAATTAAGTCACCTGTGGTCAAGCCTGGATATTACTATTACTAACACCAGGACTGTTAGTGTGCCTTGAGGACCGTGGTTGGGAAACAGTGCTCTACTAGTATAGTGTTCTTCTCCCAACATGACCCTCTCCAGGAGGGACAGAATGCTCTGCTCCTGGACGTCCCTCTTAATTTATGATTGCCATCACCTGTGCTGAAACACCTTTCTTATCCATTTACCTGTTCAAAACAGGTGCCGGCAATCATAAATTAAGAGAAAAGTCCAGGAGGTATGTCATGCTTATCTCCCAACATGACCCTCTCCAGGAGAGACACAATGCTCTGCTTCTAGACTTTTCCCTTTCTCTATGATTGCTGGCACCTGTTTTGACCAGGTTAATGGATAAGAAAGGTGTTTCAGCACAGGTGATGGCAATCACAAATTAAGAGGAAGTCCAGGAGAAGAGCATTCTGTCCCTCCTGGAGAGGGTCATGTTGGGAGGGGATCAGTACTAAATGCCGGTGGTCGGAATCCCGGCGGTCGAAATACCGACACCGGAATCCCGACCACACAATCCCGACAGGGGTGGCGAGCGGAACGCAGCCCCTTGCGGGCTCGCTTCGCTCGCCACGCTGCGGGCACGGTGCCTCGCTACGCTCGGCACACTATTATATTCTCCCTCTATGGGTGTCGTGGACACCCACGGAGGGAGAATATGTCGGGATTGCGGCGGTCGGGTTCCGGCGTCGGTATTTCGACCGCCGGGATTCCGTCCGGCGGCATCTTGACCGGATCCCGTTGGGAGGTATGTGTCATGTCACTATACCACAGGGGTGCTCAACATTCAGCCCCTCAGCTGTTGTGGAACTACACATCCCAGCATGCCATGCCGCAGTTTTAGCATTCCCTAATATCATATTTAGCACCCTACTGAAGGGATCATTACACAATCATTCAAACAGAAACAACTAGACAGTGTGGCCAGCAGTCCGCTCATCATCATTGTTGCGTACTGTTTCACTAGCCACACAGCCACAATGCCTACACCATCTACAAGGTATATTTGCATTCCTCCCAACATGACCCTCTCCAAGTGGGACATAATGCTCTGTTTCTGGACTTTTGTCTTAATGTATGATTGCCGGCACCTGTTTTGAACAGGTGAATGGATAAGAAAGGTGTTTCAGCACAGGTGATAGCAATCATAAATTAAGAGAGAAGTCCAGTGGCAGAGCATTGTGTCCCTCCCGGAGAGGGTCATATTGGGAGGTATGTATTTGCCGATGCATTTACATGAATGTGTCCTTACTGTACTCAGCCCTTACTTGCCTGCCTCTCCGAGCTTAAGGAGACGCAAGTCATCGATAAATGTATATACGGATACAAGCATACACATATTTGGTGTGCATCTGCAGTACACACACACACAAACACATACCCAAAATTAACGTATAGACAATTCTAAACCAACACCAGCACGGAGTACCTGTAAGGGAAAAAAATCTTTTAAATAGCTAATGGCCAGATGACAGCTCTGATTTGTCAACTATTCTTATATGGTTGCTAATCAATATTAAAGGTACACGTATTATTAGCGTTTACATTTCCATCTTAGATGTAGTCACAGTATACATATTTCTCTGACGTCCTAGTGGATGCTGGGAACTCCGAAAGGACCATGGGGAATAGCGGCTCCGCAGGAGACTGGGCACAACTAAAGAAAGCTTTTAGGTCACCTGGTGTGCACTGGCTCCTCCCACTATGACCCTCCTCCAAGTTCCAGTTAGATTTTGTGCCCGGCCGAGGTTGGATGCACACTAGGGGCTCTCCTGAGCTTCTAAAAAGAAAGTATATAATTAGGTTTTTTTATTTTACAGTGAGACCTGCTGGCAACAGGCTCACTGCAGCGAGGGACTAAGGGGAGAAGAAGCGAACCTACCTGCTTGCAGCTAGCTTGGGCTTCTTAGGCTACTGGACACCATTAGCTCCAGAGGGATCGACCGCATGGAACTGGCCTTGGTGTTCGGTCCCGGAGCCGCGCCGCCGTCCCCCTTACAGAGCCAGAAGCAAGAAGAGGTCCGGAAAATCGGCGGCAGAAGACATCAGTCTTCACCAAGGTAGCGCACAGCACTGCAGCTGTGCGCCATTGCTCCTCATACACACTTCACACAGTAGCGGATCTTGCCACGGGCAAGCAGTACTTTTGCCCGGGGCGCCGCCTTCCGGAGGGCGCAGGGCGCCTTCCGGAGGGCGCCGCACCAGGGCAAGATCCGCTGCTGCAGTGTGTGCCCCCCGGCCCCCGCTGTCGCCCTGCTGCCGCTGGCCGCTGGGAAGGGAAACTAGACGCGTACGCGTCTAGTTTCCCTTCGTGGAGAGGTCCTTTACTGTGCGGTGCGCGATGACGTCATCGCGCACCGCACGGCCAAGGTCCTCTCCACGAAGGGAACTAGACGCTACGCGTCTAGTTTCTCTTCGTTGAAAGGACCTTTGATGTGCGGTGCGCGATGACGTCATCGCGCACCGCGCATCATTCCAGTCTGTACGGGGGCGTAAATGACCACGCCCCCTGTATGAAGCCACGCCCCCCAATGCCGCCTGGGGCGCCAGAAGCCCTGGAACCGGCCCTGACTTCACACTCCGGTCACTGAGGGTGCAGGGCGCTAGGGGGGGGGGCGCCCTGAGCAGCAATAAAAACACCTTGGCTGGCAAAAATACCACAATATATAGCCCCAGAGGCTATATATGTGATAATTACCCCTGCCAGAATCCATAAAAAAGCGGGAGAAAAGTCCGCGAAAAAGGGGCGGAGCTATCTCCTTCAGCACACTGGCGCCATTTCTCCCTCACAGCTCCGCTGGAAGGAAGCTCCCTGCCTCTCCCCTGCAGTCTACACTACAGAAAAGGGTAAAAAAGAGAGGGGGGGCACTAAATTTAGGCGCAGTATATATAACAGCAGCTATAGGGGACATAATTCAGTTAGTCCCTGCATTATATAGCGCTCTGGTGTGTGCTGGCATACTCTCACTCTGTCTCCCCAAAGGGCTTTTGTGGGTCCTGTCCTCTGTTAGAGCATTCCCTGTGTGTGTGCGGTGTGTCGGTACGGCTGTGTCGACATGTTTGATGAGGATAATGATGTGGAGGCGGAGCAGATGCCTATAGAAGGGATGTCACCCCCTGCGGGGCAGACACCTGAGTGGATGGACTTATGGAAGGAATTGCGTGCACGTGTCGACTCCTTACACAAAAAAATTGACGACATGCCAAATGCGGGACAGCCGGCTTCTCAGCTCGTGCCTGTCCAGGCGTCTCAAAGGCAATCGGGGGCTCTAAAACGCCCGCTACCACAGATGGCAGACGCGGATGTCGACACGGATACTGACACCAGTGTCGACGACGATGAGTCTAGTCTAATGTCCACTAAGGCCATTCGTTGCATGATTGAAGCAATGAAAGAGGTGTTACAAATTTCTGATATAAACCCAGGTACCACTAAAAAGGGTATTATGTTTGGGGAGAAAAAACTACCCGTAGTTTTTCCCCCATCAGAAGAATTAAATGAAGTGTGTGAAGAAGCGTGGGCTTTCCCTGATAAAAGATTGGTAATCTCTAAGAAGTTACTAATGGCGTTCCCTTTCCCGCCAGAGGATAGGTCACGTTGGGAGACACCCCCTAGGGTGGATAAAGCGCTCACACGTTTGTCTAAAAAGGTGGCACTACCGTCTCCGGATACGGCCGCCCTCAAGGAACCTGCTGATAGAAAGCAGGAGGCGATCCTGAAGTCTGTATATACACACTCAGGCATTATACTTAGACCAGCTATTGCGTCAGCATGGATGTGCAGTGCTGCCGCTGCGTGGTCAGATTCCCTGTCAGAAAATATTGATAAGTGCATTGTCCATTTCTGCTAGGAGAGGCTTATGGACTCGCCAGTGGACAGGGGATGCAGATTCAAAAAGGCACATGGAAGTTTTGCCTTATAAGGGTGAGGAGTTATTTGGGGATGGTCTCTCGGACCTAGTTTCCACAGCAACTGCTGGGAAGTCAGCATTTTTACCCCATGTTCCCTCACAGCCTAAAAAGGCGCCGTTTTATCAGGTACAGTCCTTTCGGACTCAGAAAAACAGGCGTGGAAAAGGCGGGTCCTTTCTGTCCAGAGGCAGAGGTAGGGGAAAAAGGCTGCAACAAACAGCAGGTTCCCAGGAGCAAAAGTCCTCCCCCGCTTCTTCCAAGTCCGCCGCATGACGGTGGGGCTCCACAGGCGGAGCCAGGTACGGTGGGGGGCCGCCTCAAAAATTTCAGTGATCAGTGGGCTCGCTCACAGGTGGATCCCTGGATCCTGCAAATAGTATCTCAAGGGTACAAACTGGAACTCGAGGCGTCTCCACCCCACCGGTTCCTAAAATCTGCCTTGCCGATTACTCCTTCAGACAGGGAGGCTGTGCTAGCGGCAATTCACAAGCTGTATTCCCAGCAGGTGATAATCAAGGTGCCCCTACTTCAACAAGGACGGGGTTACTATTCCACACTGTTGGTGGTACCGAAACCGGACGGTTCGGTGAGACTCATTTTAAATTTGAAATCCTTGGACTTCCGCTTCCGGTTACATGCAGGTCGCAGCATAGCTCCGCTGCTCCGTTCAAAGACCCGACAAAATATACACTAAGAGGCAGCTGATCGCCTCCATCACCTCTCCCTCCTGCAGCATACGGGATAAGAGAGTGTAGTGCTCAGATGGAGAAATTTCTAGCTCCCCAGCCCGCCGCAAAGCCGCTGCAGTCCAGACAAGAGAAACGCCGCGCTGAGCCTGTCATGGCGCCAGACACAGATACAGCGCCCAGCGTCCCTGCTCACAAGAAAGCCGCTGCTGCAGCTACAGAAGACCCTGACTCTCCGCAGGTACGGCGCTCTCCTGATTCCCCAGCAACATATAAAGACATTGTGGATGCTATCCAAAGCACCATGACACCATTACTGACACAGGCAGTGTCAGAGATAACACAGCAGATACAGAATCTGCAGAGCAGGCTCTCTGACGCAGAGAATCATATAGGCTCAATCTCCCATAATGTCTCAGACGCGCAGTGTCAGATCCTCAGACTCCAGAAAGAGAATCATCAGCTTTGGAATAAAGTTGATGATATAGAGAACAGATCACGCAGATGTAATATTAGAATTGTTGGAGTCCCAGAAACCCTAAAAGGTCCAGATATCACATCCTTTATAACCACCACCCTCCCGAAACTCCTGAAGATAGAAATGGAATGCAAAGACCTAGTGATTGAAAGAGCCCACAGAGTAGGCCCACCCCCTAAGCCTCATGATAAAAGACCTAGGGTTATTATCTTCAAATGCTTAAACTACTTGCATAAGCTGGCCATATGGAAGGCTTCCAGAAGGATCCCGGATCTGATATGGGAAGGTAAACGCATACGTCTCTTCCAAGACTTCTCGGTTGAACTAACCAGAGCGAGAAAAGCTTTTTCTCCAATATGCTCATCTCTAGTCTCGGAAAAACGAAGATTTGCTCTTATGTACCCAGCACGCCTGCGCATCTTTTATGAAGATAAACATTACGATTTCAACTCACCCGATGATGCACAAGCCTTTCTGAGAGAAGAGCACCGACAGATACCAGAAGATATCTCAGACCCACAGCCTTCTCAAAAATAAGACGTGCAGTTGAACACTATCATATAATTTGGTGCCCCTTTCCTCTACTATTATAAGCAAGTTTAACAGTGTTAAAAGCCGAAATTATCCTTTCTCTTTTTATTTTACAAGTTATGCCTACTCTAGATTAAGTATCTCCCTTGATGTATGCAAGCCCAGACACTAGAAAGTATACTACGCACACACTTCTCCCCCCCCCCCCCCCATCCCCCTCCTTCCAACTACCCCCCCCCCATCCTCCCTAACTCTTTTCCACTCCATTATACTCCTTCAATCCAAGTTTAAGCTCTCCTTACTACCTCTGACTACACACACTAGACTGCTTTAGAGGATCTCTTTACTTACTTACCATGAGTACGAATACTCCCAACCTATCACGCTCTCTGAGCCTTTTTGGTATAACACACAAATACACCTATGTCTTTCACAAAGAGGTACACTCTGACAAAGTCTAAGGGTCCTAGAACACCTGTTATGTTCCGTTATGTTTCATTCTAGTTTCTTACACACTTTTTTCAGTGTTGTTGCCTCATATATAAGTTTTAATATACTGCGGAAGATATATGCCACTAGGCAAATGAAAATTTTGCTCACCATGAGGTACAAACCCATGGGAAATATGATTCATTATGTTGTTGCAATGTCTTGTCTCCCCCTCCCTTCTTGTCTTCTCTCCTCCTGTTTCCCTCCTACACCCAGGTCTACTGCCATTAGAACAATGAAGTATACTGTGCTGCCGATTCTCTTAACTCCACGTCTCCTATGTCGTCTCTAAAAATTGGATCGATCAATGTGGGGGGTTTCAACTCTCCAGCCAAGCGCCGTAAGGTACTGGTTTACTTAAATAGACAACAATTAGACATAGCATTCATCCAAGAATCTCACCTCATAGCTGAAGAAACAGCCAAATTACAGATGCTTAAGTGGAGACTTTTAGCCTCCTCCCCCTTTAATTCTAAATCTAGAGGTGTAGTCATATTAATCTCAAAAAATATTCCATCTGATATATTATTTACTGAGGTTGACCCAGAAGGCCGATATATTATAGTCTCAGTCAAGATATACGCCACCACATACACCTTATGCTCCCTTTACGCTCCTAACTCCAAACCCCAAATCTTCTTACAAGCACTAATACAGAAACTACTTCCCTTTGCCTCTTCAAATTTGATCCTGGGAGGTGACTTTAATTTAATTTCCCACCCCCACTTAGATAAATCCCTACCAGTGGCCCCAACCCACTCCCCATCCAGTCAGGGAGTCCCTTCCTTTCTATCTATGCTCCAGCTAATTGATGTATGGAGAGCTCTCAACCCTATAGAGCGTGAATACACCTGCTTATCCTCTGCTCACAATACCCTTTCCCGTATCGACTATATTACTTTATCTAACTCCTTATTTTCCCAAGTCACGGACTCAGGTATTGAGCCGATAATAGTGTCCGATCATGCGTTGGTATGGCTGAAATTAAAAACCCACAATGAGATTTCCACACATAGAACATGGAGGTTCCCAGCACATTTGATAAATTCCCCAAAATTTACCGCTTCCCTAAATAAAGCATGGGAAGATTATCATGAACATAACAAACACCTAATTGTCTCAGACCCATCCCTTTACTGGATGACTGCGAAAGCTGTTATCAGAGGTGTTGTTCTGTCCTATGAAGCCCAGGCAAAAAAGCGAAACTTAGAATCATATATAATTCTCCAACAATCACTTACGAGCTCCTACTCCGCATATACTCAAAACCCCTCGAGTACCAATAAAGCCGTATACCTGACAGCCAAGCTTAAATTCGACGAACTTTTACAATCAATGGCAGATAAATATCAATTTTCCTCAAACTTTCGATACCATAGATTCGGGAATAAAACTAGCAAATTCTTAACAAATATTTTAAATGGAACCAGACCACCAATGAGAGTACAACCCTTATTACTCCCAGATGGGAAACACACTTCCTCTAATAAACAAATAACACAAATAATGAGTGAATATTTTGCCAGTATATATTCCAATAAGCAAGCCACTACACTCCCCCCCTCCACCACCACCCACACAGACGAGCCTCCACACACGTCTACATCTACCAATGCCTCAACTACAGACTTCCCCCAGTCCTTTTGGCAAGAATTACCATACCCTCAAATCCCACAAAACCTAATCCTCTCCCTAACTTCCCCAATTACTGTCGAAGAAGTCAGACAGAATATTAAGTCCTTGAAACCTGCAAAAGCACCTGGCCCGGATGGATACAGCGGAGAATTTTATAAATTCTTCATTGATCAGATCTCCCCAATTTTAGCAACATTCTATAATTCTATACTACATAAAAACTCACTTCCCTTGTATTTCAATTCAGCAATAATCAAATTAATCCCAAAGCCAGGAAAAGACCCCGCCCTACCAGGCTCATATAGACCCATCTCATTATTAAACTGTGATTATAAACTACTTACCAAAATACTTGCCACT
This sequence comes from Pseudophryne corroboree, assembly GCF_028390025.1. NCBI lineage: Eukaryota > Metazoa > Chordata > Amphibia > Anura > Myobatrachidae > Pseudophryne > Pseudophryne corroboree. The sequence goes on along the minus strand of NC_086446.1, from coordinate 422,592,078 downwards.
AGACTCAACCCAATCCTTCCTAAAGTGATCCATACAGACCAGACTGGATTTATTAAAGGAAGACAATCAGTCACAAACATTCGTAAGGTACTGGCCACAACCCGAGCTGTCGGGGGGGGAACAGATGGGTCCAATGGAAAAATCATTCTTTCCATAGATGCCGAAAAGGCCTTCGATCTAGTACATTGGTCCCATCTGTTTCTTACCCTAGAACGCTTTGGTTTCCCCCCCACTTTTATAAATTTCCTCAAGACAATATACACACTACCAACTTCTCAAATAGCCTGTAATGGCTTCCTTTCCCCCCCTTCTCTATTCAGAAGGGCACACGACAGGGTTGCCCTCTCTCACCCCTCTTATTTGCAATAGCAATAGAACCCCTCGCAATCGCACTTCGATCTGAATCTAGATTCACAGGCATATATATATCATCCCTAGAACTAAAACTCTCATTATTTGCTGACGATATGATTCTCTTCATATCTAACCCGATAATATCCCTACCAATAATTCTAGGCATTATTACTTCTTTCAGCCCCATCTCTGGTTATAAAATTAACATCTCAAAATCAGTTATCCTGCCCATCCTCCCTCTGAACTCCACCCTCCGAACCCATCCAGCCTTAACCCAATTTCAGATCCAACCCTCACAAATAACTTACCTAGGAATCCAAATTACTAATAATCCCTTGACGCTTTACTCAGCCAACTTTATCCCTCTACTATCAAAAATACACTCGCAACTTAAATCATGGACAAACTTACCGTTATCTCTATTTGGTAGAACAGCTGTCTTAAAGAGTGTTACATTCCCAAAAATATACTATATACTACAAATGATCCCATGCCTTATTACAACACATGATATGAAAAAATTAGAAAAAGCTTTCTCTTCTTTCCTATGGAATGGCAAAAGACCGAGAATTTCCTTACATAAACTCTATAAACCAAAACCCTCAGGTGGACTCAACTTACCAAACTTCTCTATATATGCCCTTAACACCCATGCTCGTTACATAGCAGACTGGCTAATGGAAACCTCCAACTACACTGACAAAACGCTAGAACAACAGGTTTTTTACCCCTTCTCCCCTGGTGCACTGCTCCAAACTCCAGTCAGGCTCATACCTAAGAAAATATTGAACCATACACTATTCCGGGACACCTACACCAGCTGGATTAAAATAAATAAAACCCTCAAATCATCCCACACTAGAACCCCATATATCCCGCTATGGGGAAACCCCAACTTCACGCCATCCATCTTGGACAACACCTTCCACCAATGGTCAGAGAAAGGACTTAACCTGGCAACAAAATTATTCGACCCGGGAGGGATTATTATACCCTTCTCTTCCCTAAAAGAGACATATCTATTACCTAACTCTCAGTTTTATCTCTACCTCCAAGCCAGACACTTTGCACTCTCTTTATCACCAATCAACACTAACACCATGATAACTCACCCTCTAGACCCCTTCTTCAAATCTATCTCCAAGAATCCATCCAAATCCAAGACACTCTATCTCATCCTCACGAACACCAAAAATGATAATCACCTCCACACGTTAACCCGAGCATGGAGCTCAAATATTCCCTCAATCACAACCCATAATATATTTAACACCCAGACCCCTAGAATAATGAGCATTCTACAATCAGTATACCTACAAGAAGTACACTTCAAATCATTACACAGAATATATATTGCTCCAGCCCAAAGAAGATACATGTCGAGTCAAGAGCTGGGCATTTGCCCCAAATGCTCAATGTCCAATGCAAAATACTTCCACTGTTTCTGGGCCTGCACTAAGATTTTGAAATATTGGCGAAAAGTATTAGCTTTTATAGAATCATCCATTCAATTACGATTAACTCTAAACCCCTTAGCCTGTCTATGTCTGAACCTGGAGAGTTGGAACCTTTCCACAACAGATCGTAACCTCACCCCCTTTCTTACTGTCATTTTAACTATGGCAAAGAAACTCATCCTAATACACTGGACCATAAAATCATCACCTTCAATTCAAGAACTGCAACACAAACTACTGCAATTGATTTACTTTGACAAGAGAGCACTCCTTCTTAATCCTGATGCTCAAATTAACAAATTTACCCTGAAGTGGGGTAGATACATCTCCTCTCTAGATGATGAGACAAAAAGGGAAATATGGTGCAACCTATCTACTACCTCAGGTTTATAATTAACTCAATACGCACCTTTGCATGAAGATCAAGCACTATCACACCAAAGCACCCCTCCTCAAAAGATCTAGACCCAGGACACTCCTCCCCCCCCCCCCTACCCCCCTCCTTATCCTCTCCCCTTGTCATTGTCTTCGTCTTATAGTTAGTTCAAAATGTAATATCTCTATTTCTTTATCTTTCATTGTGATTATATAGAGGTCTCTAGTCTCAGGATGCATTCAGATGTATTACATCTGAGAAGCAAAGTTAATACTATGTAATCTCTTCTGTAACCTCACTTATTGAAATACCGTATATCATCTCTACCCCCCCTCCCCAAGAATAACCATTTGCAACGCAAGTTTATACTATTCCTCAAGGATGACTCAGTTCAAAAGTCAACATATGTTGAAATGTGATATATAGATCTTATATGTTAAAAAATATGAATAAAATCTTTAAACCAAATTTGAAATCCTTGAACACATACATAAAAAAATTCAAGTTCAAGATGGAATCGCTCAGGGCAGTTATTGCAAGCCTGGACGAGGGGGATTACATGGTATCCCTGGACATCAAGGATGCTTACCTGCATGTCCCCATTTACTATCCTCACCAGGAGTACCTCAGATTTGTGGTACAGGATTGCCATTACCAATTCCAGACGCTGCCGTTTGGACTCTCCACGGCACCGAGGGTGTTTACCAAGGTAATGGCGGAAATGATGATACTCCTTCGAAGAAAGGGAGTTTTAATTATCCCGTACTTGGACGATCTCCTAATAAAGGCGAGGTCCAAGGAGCAGTTGTTGGTGGGAGTAGCACTATCTCAGGAGGTGCTACACCAGCACGGTTGGATTCTGAATATTCCAAAATCACAGCTGGTTCCGACGACACGTCTACTGTTCCTGAGTATGATTCTGGATACAGTCCAGAAAAAAGTGTTTCTCCCGGAGGAGAAAGCCAAGGAGCTGTCATCTCTAGTCAGAGACCTCCTGAAACCAAAACAGGTATCGGTGCATCACTGCACGCGGGTCCTGGGAAAGATAGTGGCTTCTTACGAAGCAATTCCTTTCGGCAGGTTCCATGCCAGAATCTTTCAGTGGGACCTGTTGGACCAATGGTCCGGATCGCATCTTCAGATGCATCGCCTAATAACCCTGTCTCCAAGAACCAGGGTGTCTCTGCTGTGGTGGCTGCAGAGTGCTCATCTTCTAGAGGGCCGCAGATTCGGCATACAGGACTGGGTCCTGGTGACCACGGATGCCAGCCTTCGAGGCTGGGGGGCAGTCACACAGGGAAGAAACTTCCAAGGACTATGGTCGAGTCAGGAGACTTCCCTACACATAAATATTCTGGAACTAAGGGCCATTTACAATGCCCTAAGTCAGGCAAAATCCCTGCTTCTACACCAGCCGGTACTGATCCAGTCCGACAACATCACGGCAGTCGCCCATGTAAATCGACAGGGCGGCACAAGAAGCAGGATGGCAATGGCAGAAGCCACAAGGATTCTCCGGTGGGCGGAAAATCACGTACTAGCACTGTCAGCAGTGTTCATTCCGGGAGTGGACAACTGGGAAGCAGACTTTCTCAGCAGGCATGACCTCCACCCGGGAGAGTGGGGACTTCATCCAGAAGTCTTCACGCTGATTGTAAATCGATGGGAACGGCCACTGGTGGACATGATGGCGTCCCGCCTAAAAAAAAACTAGAGAGATATTGCGCCAGGTCAAGGGACCCTCAGGCGATAGCTGTGGACGCTCTAGTGACACCGTGGGCGTGCCAGTCAGTTTATGTGTTCCCTCCTCTGCCTCTCATACCAAGGGTACTGAGAATAATAAGAAAACGAGGAGTAAGAACAATACTCGTGGTTCCGGATTGGCCAAGACGAGCGTGGTACCCGGAACTTCAAGAGATGATCTCAGAGGACCCATGGCCTCTGCCGCTCAGACAGGACCTGCTGCAGCAGGGGCCCTGTCTGTTCCAAGACTTACCGCGGCTGCGTTTGACGGCATGGCGGTTGAACGCCGGATCCTGAAGGAAAAGGGCATTCCGGAGGAAGTCATTCCTACGCTGATTAAAGCCAGGAAAGATGTAACTGCAAAGCATTATCACCGCATATGGCGGAAATATGTTGCTTGGTGTGAGGCCAAAAAGGCCCCAACAGAGGAATTTCAGCTAGGTCGATTTCTGCATTTCCTACAAGCAGGAGTGACTATGGGCCTGAAATTAGGCTCCATTAAGGTACAGATCTCGGCTCTGTCGATTTTCTTCCAGAAAGAACTAGCTTCACTACCTGAAGTTCAGACGTTTGTGAAAGGAGTGCTGCATATTCAGCCCCCGTTTGTGCCTCCAGTGGCACCTTGGGATCTCAACGTGGTGTTGAGTTTCTTAAAATCACATTGGTTTGAGCCACTTAAAACCGTGGATCTAAAATATCTCACGTGGAAAGTGGTCATGTTGTTGGCCTTGGCTTCAGCCAGGCGTGTGTCAGAATTGGCAGCTTTGTCATGTAAAAGCCCTTATCTGATTTTCCATATGGATAGGGCGGAATTGAGGACTCGTCCCCAGTTTCTCCCTAAGGTGGTATCAGCTTTTCACTTGAACCAACCTATTGTGGTGCCTGCGGCTACTAGGGACTTGGAGGATTCCAAGTTACTGGACGTAGTCAGGGCCTTGAAAATTTATGTTTACAGGACGGCTAGAGTCAGGAAAACTGACTCGCTATTTATCCTGTATGCACCCAACAAACTGGGTGCTCCTGCTTCTAAGCAGACTATTGCTCGCTGGATTTGTAGCACAATTCAGCTGGCGCATTCTGCGGCTGGACTGCCGCATCCTAAATCAGTAAAAGCCCATTCCACGAGGAAGGTGGGCTCATCTTGGGCGGCTGCCCGAGGGGTCTCGGCTTTACAACTTTGCCGAGCTGCTACTTGGTCAGGGGCAAACACGTTTGCAAAATTCTACAAATTTGATACCCTGGCTGAGGAGGACCTTGAGTTCTCTCATTCGGTGCTGCAGAGTCATCCGCACTCTCCCGCCCGTTTGGGAGCTTTGGTATAATCCCCATGGTCCTTTCGGAGTTCCCAGCATCCACTAGGACGTCAGAGAAAATAAGATTTTACTCACCGGTAAATCTATTTCTCGTAGTCCGTAGTGGATGCTGGGCGCCCATCCCAAGTGCGGATTGTCTGCAATACTTGTACATAGTTATTGTTAACTAAAGGGTTATTGTTGAGCCATCTGTTGAGAGGCTCAGTTGTTTTCATACTGTTAAACTGGGTATAGTATCACGAGTTATACGGTGTGATTGGTGTGGCTGGTAGGAGTCTTACCCGGGATTCAAAATCCTTCCTTATTATGTCAGCTCGTCCGGGCACAGTGTCCTAACTGAGGCTTGGAGGAGGGTCATAGTGGGAGGAGCCAGTGCACACCAGGTGACCTAAAAGCTTTCTTTAGTTGTGCCCAGTCTCCTGCGGAGCCGCTATTCCCCATGGTCCTTTCGGAGTTCCCAGCATCCACTACGGACTAAGAGAAATAGATTTACCGGTGAGTAAAATCTTATTTTTTTCTTATTTAAAATGAAATGGTTTATTTTCTATCAATATAAAGGGGTCTATTTATCATAACTGTGCAGTAATTAACATTCTGTATTGCCTCTATACAGAATGTTATATTGCAGGTATTTGTCATGTCGGTGCTGCTGTCTGTGCCCCAACTAAAACTTCCCTGCTCTGCAGTGTGATTTTCCTATTCATTGGCAGCCTAACGCTTCTGGTAAAATGTTAAAGTAAAATGCACATCCATGGATCACGTCCTTGAGGGGCAGCCAAGTGGAAGGTAAAGTGGCTCCGCTCACCACTATATAGTGCCACAATTCCTGCCATTTTTAGGTGGGACCATGATGATGTGATCCATCGCAAAGCGCTTTTAGCCACCTGGACCTCTCACTTAATTTGGGAAATGAGCAGTGCCAGGTGACAACGGTGGCCTCTTCGAGACTTGCCTGTTTTCTGGGCATCCAAGAAAGCCATCCAAGACATTATGGGATGTTCCAAGAGAGTAGGTATGTATGGAATGCCCTTGATAAATGCTAGCTAGAAGTAGAGATGAGCGGGTTCGGTTTCTCTGAATCCGAACCCGCCAGAACTTCATGTTTTTTTTCACGGGTCCGAGCGACTCGGATCTTCCCGCCTTGCTCGGTTAACCCGAGCGCGCCCGAACGTCATCATGACGCTGTCGGATTCTCGCGAGGCTCGGATTCTATCGCGAGACTCGGATTCTATATAAGGAGCCGCGCGTCGCCGCCATTTTCACACGTGCATTGAGATTGATAGGGAGAGGACGTGGCTGGCGTCCTCTCCGTTTAGACACTTGATTTACTAATTTTGGGGAGCATTAGGAGTACTCAGTAGTGTACAGTGCAGAGTTTTGCTGATAGTGACCAGTGACCACCACTTTTATTTATAATCCGTTCTCTGCCTGAAAAAAGCGATACACAGCACACAGTGACTCAGTCACATACCATATCTGTGTGCACTGCTCAGGCTCAGGCCAGTGTGCTGCATCATCTATTATCTATATATAATATTATATATCTGTCTGACTGCTCAGCTCACACAGCTTATAATTGTGGGGGAGACTGGGGAGCACTACTGCAGTGCCAGTTATAGGTTATAGCAGGAGCCAGGAGTACATAATATATTATATAGTGAGTGACCACCAGACACACAGTGCAGTTTATTTAATATATCCGTTCTCTGCCTGAAAAAAGCGATACACACAGTGACTCAGTCAGTCACATACCATATCTGTGTGCACTGCTCAGGCTCAGGCCAGTGTGCTGCATCATCTATATATATTATATATCTGTCTGACTGCTCAGCTCACACAGCTTATAATTGTGGGGGAGACTGGGGAGCACTACTGCAGTGCCAGTTATAGGTTATAGCAGGAGCCAGGAGTACATAATATTATATTAAAATTAAACAGTGCACACTTTTGCTGCAGGAGTGCCACTGCCAGTGTGACTAGTGACCAGTGACCTGACCACCAGTATATATAATATTAGTAGTATACTATCTCTTTATCAATCAGTCTATATTAGCAGCAGACACAGTACAGTGCGGTAGTTCACGGCTGTGGCTACCTCTGTGTCGGCACTCGGCAGCCCGTCCATAATTGTATATACCACCTAACCGTGGTTTTTTTTTCTTTCTTTATACATACATACTAGTTACGAGTATACTATCTCTTTATCAACCAGTCTATATATTAGCAGCAGACACAGTACAGTGCGGTAGTTCACGGCTGTGGCTACCTCTGTGTCGGCACTCGGCAGCCCGTCCATAATTGTATATACCACCTAACCGTGGTTTTTTTTTCTTTCTTTATACATACATACTAGTTACGAGTATACTATCTCTTTATCAACCAGTCTATATATTAGCAGCAGACACAGTACAGTGCGGTAGTTCACGGCTGTGGCTACCTCTGTGTCGGCACTCGGCAGCCCGTCCATAATTGTATATACCACCTAACCGTGGTTTTTTTTTCTTTCTTTATACATACATACTAGTTACGAGTATACTATCTCTTTATCAACCAGTCTATATATTAGCAGCAGACACAGTACAGTGCGGTAGTTCACGGCTGTGGCTACCTCTGTGTCGGCACTCGGCAGCCCGTCCATAATTGTATATACCACCTAACCGTGGTTTTTTTTTCTTTCTTTATACATACATACTAGTTACGAGTATACTATCTCTTTATCAACCAGTCTATATATTAGCAGCAGACACAGTACAGTGCGGTAGTTCACGGCTGTGGCTACCTCTGTGTCGGCACTCGGCAGCCCGTCCATAATTGTATATACCACCTAACCGTGGTTTTTTTTTCTTTCTTTATACATACATACTAGTTACGAGTATACTATCTCTTTATCAACCAGTCTATATATTAGCAGCAGACACAGTACAGTGCGGTAGTTCACGGCTGTGGCTACCTCTGTGTCGGCACTCGGCAGCCCGTCCATAATTGTATATACCACCTAACCGTGGTTTTTTTTTCTTTCTTTATACATACATACTAGTTACGAGTATACTATCTCTTTATCAACCAGTCTATATATTAGCAGCAGACACAGTACAGTGCGGTAGTTCACGGCTGTGGCTACCTCTGTGTCGGCACTCGGCAGCCCGTCCATAATTGTATACTAGTATCCAATCCATCCATCTCCATTGTTTACCTGAGGTGCCTTTTAGTTGTGCCTATTAAAATATGGAGAACAAAAATGTTGAGGTTCCAAAATTAGGGAAAGATCAAGATCCACTTCCACCTCGTGCTGAAGCTGCTGCCACTAGTCATGGCCGAGACGATGAAATGCCAGCAACGTCGTCTGCCAAGGCCGATGCCCAATGGCATAGTACAGAGCATGTCAAAACCAAAACACCAAATATCAGTAAAAAAAGGACTCCAAAACCTAAAATAAAATTGTCGGAGGAGAAGCGTAAACTTGCCAATATGCCATTTACCACACGGAGTGGCAAGGAACGGCTGAGGCCCTGGCCTATGTTCATGGCTAGTGGTTCAGCTTCACATGAGGATGGAAGCACTCAGCCTCTCGCTAGAAAACTGAAAAGACTCAAGCTGGCAAAAGCACCGCAAAGAACTGTGCGTTCTTTGAAATCCCAAATCCACAAGGAGAGTCCAATTGTGTCGGTTGCGATGCCTGACCTTCCCAACACTGGACGTGAAGAGCATGCGCCTTCCACCATTTGCACGCCCCCTGCAAGTGCTGGAAGGAGCACCCGCAGTCCAGTTCCTGATAGTCAGATTGAAGATGTCAGTGTTGAAGTACACCAGGATGAGGAGGATATGGGTGTTGCTGGCGCTGGGGAGGAAATTGACCAGGAGGATTCTGATGGTGAGGTGGTTTGTTTAAGTCAGGCACCCGGGGAGACACCTGTTGTCCGTGGGAGGAATATGGCCGTTGACATGCCAGGTGAAAATACCAAAAAAATCAGCTCTTCGGTGTGGAGGTATTTCACCAGAAATGCGGACAACAGGTGTCAAGCCGTGTGTTCCCTTTGTCAAGCTGTAATAAGTAGGGGTAAGGACGTTAACCACCTCGGAACATCCTCCCTTATACGTCACCTGCAGCGCATTCATAATAAGTCAGTGACAAGTTCAAAAACTTTGGGTGACAGCGGAAGCAGTCCACTGACCAGTAAATCCCTTCCTCTTGTAACCAAGCTCACGCAAACCACCCCACCAACTCCCTCAGTGTCAATTTCCTCCTTCCCCAGGAATGCCAATAGTCCTGCAGGCCATGTCACTGGCAAGTCTGACGAGTCCTCTCCTGCCTGGGATTCCTCCGATGCATCCTTGCGTGTAACGCCTACTGCTGCTGGCGCTGCTGTTGTTGCCGCTGGGAGTCGATGGTCATCCCAGAGGGGAAGTCGTAAGCCCACTTGTACTACTTCCAGTAAGCAATTGACTGTTCAACAGTCCTTTGCGAGGAAGATGAAATATCACAGCAGTCATCCTACTGCAAAGCGGATAACTGAGTCCTTGACAACTATGTTGGTGTTAGACGTGCGTCCGGTATCCGCCGTTAGTTCACAGGGAACTAGACAATTTATTGAGGCAGTGTGCCCCCGTTACCAAATACCATCTAGGTTCCACTTCTCTAGGCAGGCGATACCGAGAATGTACACGGACGTCAAAAAAAGACTCACCAGTCTCCTAAAAAATGCAGTTGTACCCAATGTCCACTTAACCACGGACATGTGGACAAGTGGAGCAGGGCAGGGTCAGGACTATATGACTGTGACAGCCCACTGGGTAGATGTATGGACTCCCGCCGCAAGAACAGCAGCGGCGGCACCAGTAGCAGCATCTCGCAAACGCCAACTCTTTCCTAGGCAGGCTACGCTTTGTATCACCGGTTTCCAGAATACGCACACAGCTGAAAACCTCTTACGGCAACTGAGGAAGATCATCGCGGAATGGCTTACCCCAATTGGACTCTCCTGTGGATTTGTGGCATCGGACAACGCCAGCAATATTGTGTGTGCATTAAATATGGGCAAATTCCAGCACGTCCCATGTTTTGCACATACCTTGAATTTGGTGGTGCAGAATTTTTTAAAAAACGACAGGGGCGTGCAAGAGATGCTGTCGGTGGCCAGAAAAATTGCGGGACACTTTCGGCGTACAGGCACCACGTACAGAAGACTGGAGCACCACCAAAAACTACTGAACCTGCCCTGCCATCATCTGAAGCAAGAAGTGGTAACGAGGTGGAATTCAACCCTCTATATGCTTCAGAGGTTGGAGGAGCAGCAAAAGGCCATTCAAGCCTATACAATTGAGCACGATATAGGAGATGGAATGCACCTGTCTCAAGCGCAGTGGAGAATCTTTTCAACGTTGTGCAAGGTTCTGATGCCCTTTGAACTTGCCACACGTGAAGTCAGTTCAGACACTGCCAGCCTGAGTCAGGTCATTCCCCTCATCAGGCTTTTGCAGAAGAAGCTGGAGGCATTGAAGAAGGAGCTAAAAGGGAGCGATTCCGCTAGGCATGTGGGACTTGTGGATGCAGCCCTTAATTCGCTTAACAAGGATTCACGGGTGGTCAATCTGTTGAAATCAGAGCACTACATTTTGGCCACCGTGCTCGATCCTAGATTTAAAGCCTACCTTGGATCTCTCTTTCCGGCAGACACAGGTCTGCTGGGGTTGAAAGACCTGCTGGTGACAAAATTGTCAAGTCAAGCGGAACGCGACCTGTCAACATCTCCTCCTTCACATTCTCCCGCAACTGGGGGTGCGAGGAAAAGGCTCAGAATTCCGAGCCCACCCGCTGGCGGTGATGCAGGGCAGTCTGGAGCGACTGCTGATGCTGACATCTGGTCCGGACTGAAGGACCTGCCAACGATTACGGACATGTCGTCTACTGTCACTGCATATGATTCTCTCAACATTGATAGAATGGTGGAGGATTATATGAGTGACCGCATCCAAGTAGGCACGTCACACAGTCCGTACTTATACTGGCAGGAAAAAGAGGCAATTTGGAGGCCCTTGCACAAACTGGCTTTATTCTACCTAAGTTGCCCTCCCACAAGTGTGTACTCCGAAAGAGTGTTTAGTGCCGCCGCTCACCTTGTCAGCAATCGGCGTACGAGGTTACATCCAGAAAATGTGGAGAAGATGATGTTCATTAAAATGAATTATAATCAATTCCTCCGCGGAGACATTGACCAGCAGCAATTGCCTCCACAAAGTACACAGGGAGCTGAGATGGTGGATTCCAGTGGGGACGAATTGATAATCTGTGAGGAGGGGGATGTACACGGTGATATATCGGAGGGTGAAGATGAGGTGGACATCTTGCCTCTGTAGAGCCAGTTTGTGCAAGGAGAGATTAATTGCTTCTTTTTTGGGGGGGGTCCAAACCAACCCGTCATATCAGTCACAGTCGTGTGGCAGACCCTGTCACTGAAATGATGGGTTGGTTAAAGTGTGCATGTCCTGTTTTGTTTATACAACATAAGGGTGGGTGGGAGGGCCCAAGGACAATTCCATCTTGCACCTCTTTTTTCTTTTCTTTTTCTTTGCATCATGTGCTGATTGGGGAGGGTTTTTTTGGAAGGGACATCCTGCGTGACACTGCAGTGCCACTCCTAGATGGGCCCGGTGTTTGTGTCGGCCACTAGGGTCGCTAATCTTACTCACACAGTCAGCTACCTCATTGCGCCTCTTTTTTTCTTTGCGTCATGTGCTGTTTGGGGAGGGTTTTTTGGAAGGGCCATCCTGCGTGACACTGCAGTGCCACTCCTAGATGGGCCCGGTGTTTGTGTCGGCCACTAGGGTCGCTAATCTTACTCACACAGCTACCTCATTGCGCCTCTTTTTTTCTTTGCGTCATGTGCTGTTTGGGGAGGGTTTTTTGGAAGGGACATCCTGCGTGACACTGCAGTGCCACTCCTAGATGGGCCCGGTGTTTGTGTCGGCCACTAGGGTCGCTTATCTTACTCACACAGCGACCTCGGTGCAAATTTTAGGACTAAAAATAATATTGTGAGGTGTGAGGTATTCAGAATAGACTGAAAATGAGTGTAAATTATGGTTTTTGAGGTTAATAATACTTTGGGATCAAAATGACCCCCAAATTCTATGATTTAAGCTGTTTTTTAGTGTTTTTTGAAAAAAACACCCGAATCCAAAACACACCCGAATCCGACAAAAAAAATTCGGTGAGGTTTTGCCAAAACGCGTTCGAACCCAAAACACGGCCGCGGAACCGAACCCAAAACCAAAACACAAAACCCGAAAAATTTCAGGCGCTCATCTCTAGCTAGAAGCTGATTGGTTTCTTAGGCAACATCTCCACTTATCTACTTCTCCACTCTTTATACACGTTTCCCCAAAAGTCACTGAATTGATGATTAGAAATAAATCCTAAAAAATTCAGAAAAAGAGGAAGGAATAATGCTAGGACATAGGGCCTAATTCAGCTTGGATCGCCTTTTGAGACAGAAATTGCGATTTTCTCAATACTGCTTCTGCTAAAAATCACGTGAAGATGCGCCCAGAAAGGTAAAAGACGCCCACCAATGCAATTGCAAAATTGCATATACGGAATTGCGGTGCATACATAGAAATTGAGAACCATCGACAATTGCGGTTGACTCAGGGTTACACAAAATAATGAGATTGCAGTCGCATCAGCGCCATGTTTTTTCATTGCAACTGACGTCCTGAAAACAGCCATGATTCACTTGCGGTTGTCCAACAACTCCCCGCAAATGTTAGAACTCACGAACGCTCACTTCCTGTCAATCAAATTGCAATCGCATTTCAGTAAATTGCAATTACAATTTGGCCTTGGAACATGCGCAATGCATTCGCAGTGCATGTGCAGTCTGACAATAATCACCCGATTTGCGATTTTGCAACTGAAGCTGAATTAGGCCCTTAGTAAGTTAGGTATTTTGTGATAAAAATGCAAATCATTGCTATAGATGTTAGAGAGTTAACCCAAAAAATTGCAGATATTTACAAGGGTCTTTCTCTTATATCCAGGTTTCGTACAAGAGAGTATTTTTAAAAGGACTACATTTCTTCCTTAATGGAAGATGATTAAACAGAAATTAGGCTCTCTCTGATTTCTTTTGAAGAAAATCCTCTATCTAATACATACAAAATATATGGAATCTTTTTTGTCAGAACAATGACATAGGAAGGGGGCACCTCTGTATCCATGTACACTCTTTCTCGCAGCAGCAAAAACTGTCAAAGTTTATTTTCTTGTTCCACTGAAAACCTTAGTACACTGTTGGAAAAAATAGGATTTTAATTACCTACCGGTAAATCCTTTTCTCGTAGTCTGTAGAGGATGCTAGGGTCCATATTAGTACCATGGGGTATAGACGGGTCCACCAGGAGCCATTGGCACTTTAAGAGTTTAACAGTGTGGGCTGGCTCCTCCCTCTATGACCCTCCTACCAGACCCAGTCTAGAAACTGTGCCTGAGGAGACGACATACTTCGAGAAAAGGAATTACACAGATAGTGGCGAGATTCATACCAGCTCACACAAACAAGGCAAACCCGGCAACCAAGGGAGAAAACTCAGCAACAGCTGAATAACATTACTGAAACAAGTAATAACTCTGTACTTAACTAAGAACAAAGCAGTACTGACCAAGTAACCACAGCAGGAAAATGAAGCGCTGGGCGGGCACCCAGCATCCTCTACGGACCACGAGAAAAGGAGTTACGGGTAGGTAATTAAAATCCTATTTTCTCTTACGTCCTAGAGGATGCTGGGGTCCATATTAGTACCATGGGGATGTACCAAAGCTCCCAGAACGGGAGGGAGAGCGCTGAGGCTCCTGCAGAACTGCTTGACCAAACTTGAGGTCCTCAGAGGCCAAAGTATCGAACTTGTAAAACTTAGCAAACGTGTTCGACCCTGAGCAAGTAGCCGCTCGGCAAAGCTGTAAAGCCGAGACACCCCGGGCAGCCGCCCAGGAAGAACCCACCTTACGAGTAGAGTGGGCCTTAACAGATTTCGGACACGGCAATCCTGCCGTAGAATAAGCATGCTTGATAGTGAACCTGATCCAGCGAGAAATCGTCTGCTTAGAAGCAGGACACCCAATTTTCTTGGGATCATACAGGACAAACAGAGAGTCCGATTTTCTGTGACGAGCAGTCCTCTTCACATAGATCTTCAAAGCCCTCACAACATCCAAGGCCTTTGAAGTAATTGAGGAGTCAGTAGCCCCTGGCACCACAATAGGTTGGTTGATATGAAAAGCCGACACAACCTTTGGAAGGAACTGTTAAAGTGTCCTGAGTTCCGCCCTATCTTCATGGAAGACCAAATAGGGACTTTTACAGGACAAAGCCCCCAATTCCGTCACACGTTGTGCAGAAGCCAAGGCCAACAAAGTGACAGCCTTCCACGTGAGAAACTTGACCTCGGCCTCCTGTAAAGGCTCATACCAATCCGATTGCAGGAAATGCAACACCACGTCAAGGTTCCAGGGAGCCATCAGCGCCACAAAGAGAGGCTGGATGTGCAGAACCCCTTTCAAAAAGGTCTGAACCTCAGGGTGGGCAGCCAATTGTTTCTGGAAGAAAATGGATTACGCCGAAATTTGGACCTCTAGTGACCCCAATCTCAGGCCCATATCCACACCTGCTTGCAGGAACAGAAGAAACCATCCAAGTTGAAACTCCACCACAGGAAACTTCTTGGATTCACACCAAGACACATATTTTTTACAAATTCGTTGATAATGTTTAGATGTTACTCCCTTCCTAGCCTGTATCAAGGTAGGAAAAACTGTGATCTGGCGCTCAACCGCCATGCCGTCAAACGTAGCCATGGTAAGTCTTGATAAGCGAACGGCCCCTGTTGTAGAAGATCCTCCCGAAGAGGTAGAGGCCATGGATCTTCCAGTAGTAGATCCAGCAGATCCGCGTACCAAGCCCTCCTTGGCCAGTCCGGAGCAATGAAGATTGCCTGAACCCTTGTTCTTTTTACAAGCTGTAGAACTCTTGGAATGAGAGGAAGTGGAGAGAACACATACACTGACTGGAACACCCACGGTGTCACCAGTGTGTCCCCTGCCACTGTGGGTCTCTCGACCTGGAACAGTACCTCCGCAGCTTCTTGTTGAGGCGGGAGGCCATCATGTCTACGTGAGGTACACCCCACCAACCGGTTACCTCCTCAAACACCTCCGGGTGGAGGCCTCACTCTCCTGGATGGAGATCGTGTCTGCTGAGGAAGTCCGCTTCCCAGTTGTCTACTCCTGGAATGAAGATTGCTGACATCGCCACTGCTTGCCTTTCCGCCCATAGGAGGATTCTTGCCACCTCTGACACTGCAGCTGTGCTCTTCGTTCATCCTTGTCGGTTTATGTAGGCCACTGTGGTCACGTTGTCCAACTGCACCTGAACAGCCTGACCCTGTAGAAGGTGTGCTGCTTGAAGAAGACTGTTGTACACGGCTCTTAGCTCCAGGATGTTTATAGGAAGTAGGGATTCCTGACTTGACCACCTTCCTTGGAAGGTTTCCCCTGAAGTGACTGCTCCCCAACCTCTGAGACTTGCATCCGTGGTTAGAAGGATCCAGTCCTGAACCCCGAACCTGCGGCCCTCCAGAAGGTGCGGCAGTTGTAGCCACCAAAGGAGTGAAATCCTTGCTTTCGGCGACAGATGTATCCTCTGATGCATGTGTAGGTGAGATCCCGACCACTGGTCCAGGAGATCCAGCTGAAAGGACCAAGCATGAAACCTTCCATACTGCAGAGCCTCCACCGGGAGAAACACCCTCTGCACCTCCGCGTCGAGGATCATCCCCAGGAAAGACTGCCTCCTTGTCGGCGCCAGATGAGACTTTGAAAGGTTCAGGATCCAACCGTGCTCCCTGAGCAGATGTGTCGTGAGAGCAATGGACCATAACAACTTCTCCCTGGACGATGCCTTGATCAGCAGGTCATCCAGATATGGAATTATGTTCACCCCCTGCTTGCTGAGGAGAACCTTCATCTCCGCCATCACCTTGGTGAAGATCTTTGGTGCCGTGGAGAGACCGAATGGTAGTGCTTGAAACTGATCGTGATCATCTAACAGTGCAAACCTGAGATAAGCCTGATGCGGTGACCAAATGGGAATGTGGAGGTACGCATCCTTCATGTCCAGGGACACCAGAAACCCCCCCTCCTCCAGACCTGAGATCACCGCCCTCAGATTCCATTTTGAATTTGAACTCCCTTAGATAAGGGTTTAACGATTTCAAGTTCAAAATTGACCTGACCGAACCATCTGGCTTCGGTACCACAAAAAGGTTCGAATAGTAACCCTTGTTTTGTTGATGAGGTGGAACTGGAACAATGACTTCCGACAGTTCCAATTTTCGGACAGCTTCCTGTAGAATAGCTCTGTCTGCCAGCATAGCTGGCAAGCCTGATTTGAAGAATCGGTGAGGTGGAAGAGTTTGAAACTCCAGCCTGTAACCCCAGGACACAATATCCTGCACCCAGGGATCCAGGCCGGACGACACCCAGACGTGGCTGAAATGCCGGAGTCTTGCTCCCACCTGACCAGGCTGTGCGGTCCACCGTCATGCTGAGGATTGTGAGGCACCAGAAGTAGACTTCTGGTCGTGGGAACCTGCAGGTGCAGGTTTTTTGGATTTAGCCCTACCTCCTCTAAAGAAGGTGTTAGAGGGCTTGTTCTTTCTAGTCCTAGCGGGCCGAAAGGACTGTGATGTATTGGGAGAAAAAAGTTTCTTCGTAGCCGGTGCAGCTGAGGGAAGAAAAGGAGACTTACCCGTGGTTGCCGTGGAAATCCACGCATCCAGCGCCTCCCCAAAGAGAGCCTGACGTGTGTAGGTTAGGTTCTCCACACTTCTTCTGGATTCTGCGTCCGGAGACAATTGGCGCAGCCAGAGACCCCTGCAAGCCAAGACGGACATGGAGTAGATCCCTGAAGCCATGGAACCCAGGTCCTTCATAGATTCTACCATAAATCCCACAGAATCCTGTATGTTACGTAAAAACAATTCAACGTCACCATTATCCATCGTAACCAAGTCTTCAAGTAGTGTGCCTGACCACTTTGCTATAGCTTTAGAAATCCATGCACAGGCAATAGAAGACCGCAGTATCGCCCCTGAAGCCGTGTATATGGACTTGAGCGTAGTGTCAACCTTGCGATCTGCCAGTTCTTTCAATGTGGTAGATCCTGGGACAGGTAAGACCACCTTCTTTGACAGTCTGGAGACAGATGCGTCAACTATAGGCGGGGTTGCCCATTTTTTCCTATCTTCCTAAGGGAAAGGAAATGCAACCAGAACCCTTTTTGGGATCTGGAATTTTTTCTCCGGGTTTTCCCAGGATTTTCTTTAAAAATAGCATTTCATTCTTTAGATGCAGGGAAGGTTAGCGAGGCTTTCTTAGTATCAGTGAAGTAAGCCTCCTCAACCTGCTCAGGAGTTGCATCAGCAATATTCAACACATCTCCCATGGCCCCAATCATCAACTGCACCCCCTTAGCAAGTGATGCCGCCCCCCTCAACACATCCCCATCACCATCTGCCTTGTCAGAATCGGTATCCGTGTCATCCTGCATAATTTGGACAAGAGCACGTTTTTGAGGGTGCACTGCAGAGGGGGCCGAGGGAACAGAACCGGACCATACTGCCATAGTGGACTGTAAAGCCTGAGTAACATTCTCAGTCTTTGCAACCCTCTCAGAAATCTGAGAAATAACCCCCTTAAGAGAGGTTAACCACTCCGGTTCCCTAGCCGGGTTATACGCTACAACAGTGCAATCCTGCACTGTTGTAGCGTATATCCCGGCTAGGGAACCGGAGTGGAATGGGATCTTCCTGAGAAGATATATCCTTTGCAGCATATGATACAGAGTCTGTAGACATGGCTGCTTGCAATCCCCACACACCCCATATACACACAGGGTAATGGCAGACAGAGTTTCCCCCCCAAGAATGGCAGAGAGACACAGAGATTGGAGCCAACCCACACACAGCACTTCTGAGGAACAGGGGAATCCCCACCTCACGCTGACTGTGCTCCTTAATAGGCAGACACAGTATACACACTGCCTCCCCCCCCCCCCCCCTTCTACAACCCCCTGGTAGCATACAGATAGCTGGAGTTGATGTGGAGGTACAGCGCAGAAGACTGCAAGCAGAAAAAATGACGCTGAACGCTGCTGGGTCAGCTCTGAGGAGAAGCTCCGCCCCCTGAAGATAGCGCGTCTTCCCGCTCTTCACAAGGATTATACTGGCCTGAGGTATATGCTGGTTGAGATCCAGAGACCCCGACAGGCTTGCTGACCAGTGCAGGGTGTAGGCACTGGCTCAGGGTGCACCTCACAGCGCCGCACAGTGTGCCTCTGAGCTCCGGAGTGTGGTTAATTCCGCGCTTCCTACCCTGTTCCCGCCATCTTCACACCGGCTCCCTGCTTGTCAGGGGGGCCGGTGACTAACTCGCCATGATCTTCTGGCTCTGTAAGGGAGTGGCGGCATGCTGCTGGGGTGAGCGATCCCCTGTGGTGGCGATCGTTCTATCCAGGCCCGGCGCTATCTTCTCAGCGAAGGGATGCAGTGCAGGGAGGCGCTGGAACGGAGAGGCGCTGTCCCTGCTCTGCATCCCTTCCCTGCTGCTGTGCCGTCCTGTCCCCCTTGCTGCTGCTGCCAGCTGCTGTGCCTGTCACTGTATGACAGGCAGCGGCGCCGGCAGCAAGAAAAGCCTCCTTCCCTTCCCCTCCCCTCACCTGTGTGACAGCGCTGTGTACAGATTAGAGGAGGAGGCGGTGCTACACTGGACAGAAGGGGCGGAGCTACACGGACCAGGATGCTGTACAGAGGGAGACTGAAGAGTAATTACAGTGGCAACCAGCCAGACTTAGGTAAGTGGAGGGTGAGAGAGAAATGTACAGGTATGTATGTATGTGTGTGTATGCTGGGTGGGTGTGTGTATGGTGGGTGTGTATGGTGGGGGTGTGTGTGTATGGTGGGTGTGTGTGAGTGTGTGTGAGAGGTGTGTCTGTGTGCACGCGCATTATGGACGCTACTGCTGGGGGGGGGGCATTACATGTAAGGACGCTACTACTACTACTGGGGGGGCATTACCTATAACGACGCTACTACTACTGGGGGGGGCATTATGTATAAGGACGCTATTACTACTGGGGGGGCATTACGTATAAGAACACTACTACTACTGGAGGGGGGTATTACGTATAAGGACGCTACTACTACTGGGGGGGCATTACGTATAAGAACACTACTACTACTGGGGGGGCATTACGTATAAGGACGCTACTACTACTGGGGGGGCATTATGTATAAGGACGCTACTACTACTGGGGGGGCATTATGTATAAGGAAGCTACTACTACTGGGGGGGCATTACGTATAAGGACACTACTACTACTGGAGGGGGGGTATTACGTATAAGGATGCTACTACTACTTGGGGGCATTACATATAAGGACGCTACTACTACTAGGGGGGCATTATGTATAAGGACGCGTCTACTACTCAGTGGCGCACCCAGGGGGGGTTTCCGAGTACCCAGAAACCCCCCTCCACTAAAAAAAAAAAAATTTTTTTTTTTTTTTTTAGCTGCATGAGTATTATTAATGGCTGTCTAGCGTCCTCTGCAGCCTGCTGTCTTCCTGGTGGCACTTGCAAGTGCAATAAAAGTTTACTTTATTTTAATTATAGTACATATATATCCATGTGCCTACATATTTACACATGTATATACATACATACATATAAACACACACACACACACACACACACACACACACACACACACACACATATGATATATATATATATATGTGTACTGTATGTGTGTGTGTGTATATATATATATGTATGCATGTTTAATATGCTATGTATATGTGTATATGGGTTCACTATGATCTCCCGGCGGCCGGCCTCCCGGCGACCAGCATACCGGTGCCGGGAGGCCGGCCGCCGGCTTACCAACAGTGTGGCGAGCGCAAATGAGCCCCTTGCGGGCTCGCTGCGCTCGCCACGCTACGCGCGCCACACTATTCTATTCTCCCTCCAGGGGGGTCGTGGACCCCCACGAGGGAGAATAAGTGTCGGTATGCCGGCGGTCAGGCTCCCGGCGCCGGTATGCTGGTCGCTGGGAGCCCGACCGCCGGCATACTGAAGACCACCCGTGTATATGTATGTGTGTGTGTATATATATATATATATATATATATATGTGTGTGTAGATATATATATATATATATATATATATGTGTAGATATATATATATATATATATATATACACACACACACACATACACACTAGTTTTACGGACCCAGCATATACTGGGTCACCTCAGTCCCCACCCCCGTGATTGGCTCCGCCCAGTTCTGGAAACCCCCCCATGCAAATCCTGCGTTTGCCACTGACTACTGGGGGTGCACTACGTATAAGGATGCTTCTACTACTGGGGGTGCACTACGTATAAGTACGCTACTACTACTGTGGGTGCATTATGTATAAGGAAGCTACTACTACTGGGGACTATTATGTATAAGGAGGCTACTACTACTGGGAGCCATTATGTATAAGGATGCTACTACTACTGGGAGCCATTATGTATAAGGATGCTACTACTACTGGGGGGGGGGGGCATTACATATAAGTTGAATAAGATTGTGCTACTGTGTGGCGTAAATTTAAATGGGGGTACTATTGTGTGGCCATGACCCTTCCCGGCACGCGCAAAAGGCTCGCGCTGACCCATTGGGATTCCGACTGCCAGCAACCCACATGCCAGTATGGTGACCACATCCCGGCCCTATTGACTAGTTACGGTATCCCCAACATCACAAGTTTACCTACACTATGGATTGCAAGGAACAACATGCAATGTCACTGGTCTGAGGAGGAAGAATGTTGCCCTATGCACAACAATCGCCCTGTCTTTGTATATATTTGGATACCACTGAGAGTCTCTCTGCAACTAAGATGTTTGATTGCAGAGAACAGTAGTATGCACTTAACTGCACAGCAAACTCAAATACAGTGTTGAACATGTCATTTTGCCAATTCAAAGGGATAACATGTATATTTGTGAATGGAACAATGCAGATGTTTTAAATGAATTGCCATGTTTTTATGCATTCTTGATCTTCATATTGCACTGTAAAATCTAGTTTATTGCTCCATATTTGTACTAATTTTGATAGGAAGTCAAACATTCTGTTGTATAAAGGGAAAGTGCATATTTGCCTACTTTTCGACCTCCACTCCAGAATATCCCATAGGGGCAGTCCAAGTGGCAAGTGTGAGAGTATAATGATGATACAGATTGTGGTCTTGTGCAGTAGAGGCGGATTTGGTATGTACTACTGGCTGACGGGATGACGGCTGTCAGTATCCCAACAGCGGCAACCCATCTGCTGGAATACCAGCATCGAGGCAGCGAGTACCCTCGCGGGCTCGCTGCGCTTGCCACGCAATGGGCACGGTGGCGAGCTTTGTTCACCACAAGTTCTATTCCCAGTTGGTTGGTGGCGTGGACCCACCAAACGAGTGGGAATTACGGGCTTGTGTCGGTATTCTGGACGCCAGTAAAATGCCAGCTGTCAGGATTTCGGCGTCGGTCCCCTGACCGCCGGGATACCGACAGCCGGAATTTTTACTGCATCCCCCAGAGACAGGTCTGATAAAGTGCATCAAGTCATCACCTACTTCACAAGTAAGAGAAAGATAATCCATGAGGGGAGTCTACTCTTCCAGGAGGTGGAGAGGATTACCTAAAATACCACAGTTTCCTGCACATTCCGTGGAGTAGAGAAGTATGGGAATGTGCCTCCTTATCAGCTAGCTGATGAACTGAGGAAATCATTTATCTTTTGGATCCATGATGTTATAGAGATATCTGAAGCAGTATACTGCTCAAAAATGCCATGCTTAGGCAACAAGTTATTGAAAGGAATTACTCTGGAACTGGAACTGACGTAAAAGGATCCACCCTTAAAGTTGGTTAATAATATAATATAGGTTCATCATTTAGGGTGTATCATTTCCAGAAATATATTGTAATAAAGACGTGATAAAACTAGTATGAGCAAATGTATTACTACAATGTCCTCAACTACATGTTAAATGAAGCATTAAAAAGCAGTATACAAAGTTTAGGCTTCTAAAATTAAAACGTCATGGAATCCTCTCTTGATGTTATTAAAGAGTGAACGGTCTTTGTAACCTCTTTTTTTTTGCTGGAGAAATTGATTTATCACTTTTTCCTCATTTTATTAATAATAATAATAATAATAACAACAATAATAATAATGGTTTTAATAAATATATATATATAAATAAATATATATATATATATATATATATATATATATATATATATATTACTTTTCTCCCAACAGGACTCAAAGCACCTTATATTTGCATTTAGAAAGAGGCAAGACAAAAAAAACCAAAGTAAAAACTTCCGTTTTAACAGCCCACAGAAAAGAGAGGCATTTGGATAGTATTTTCTTTTAGAAAAAAAGGGGCATTAATGAAATGTCTGTGCAAGGAAGTGAGTTCCAGAGACTAGAAGCCAAAAGCTAAAATTGCAACCCCCAAATGAATTAATGGAAATTCTAAGTACTATTATTAGTCCCCCATCTACAGATCAGAGTAAGCAAGCGGTGAAATAAGGAATCAGAAGCTGCTTCAAGTACTATGAACCCTAGTTATATAACACCCCTTTCAGACATGAGCCAGGGTTCCGACATGGCTCCGATCTGAGTTTTTGAACATGACTTCAACCCGTGTTTCAGCTACAGGTCGAATCCATTAACAATGAAACCTGTGTCTGCCCTGGGATTCAGTGGGAGTCACTGAGGTCATCTACAAGTGCCCTAAACAGCCCTTCAACTATTTTCAGCGCAATACAGGTCTTAAAACCCAGGTTGCACCCATCACACTAAGGGCGACCCGGGCCCAGGGAATATTCCTGGTACGAAGCAGTGTCACGGACCAGGGATATCTGATCCAGGTGGGGTCTGTTTACACATAGTCGACCTAAGTCAAGTCGCAAACCCCAACAATATCCCAATTTGAAAGGGTATGTCTGAAAGGTGTATGTCTTTGAAAATCAGTAATCCAATCTTGAAATATATTCTCCATGGTACAGGCAGCAAGTGAAGGGAGAAGAGAATGAGTGTTAGGTGGCTGTAAGGGGGCTGGTTAGTCAACAGCCTGGCTTCTGCATTTTGTACCAGCTGCAAGTGGTGCAATTCTTTTTTCTGGGAGACCAAGTCAGTGGGCATTACAGTAGTTCAAATGTGATGATACAAATTCTTGTATGAGTGTATGCAGATCTTTTGAGGGAATTAAGTGCTTGATTATGACTATGTTTAACAAATGAAAGTATGAGGATTTGTTCTTGGTTGATACCTTAGAAATGTATCATACCTTTCAGAGAGATAAAGTGGAGAAGTTGCACAAGACAAAAATTCCGCAAGCATAAATCCAGTTGTTTGGCTAAGCTGTAGTCTTGTTCTTTGACAGTGAAGTCCTATCACAAGAACCTCTGTTTTATCAGGATTCAGTTGCAGCCAATTGGTCCTCATCTACATTTGGAGTTCAGCTAGACAGCCATTTAAGATTGGTATTGGCTTCTGAGCACCCAGCGCAAAAGACGGGTATAGTTGTGCATAACAGTGATAAACCGGGCCATGGCATCAGATTATTTAACCCACTGGTAGCATTTATATTGCAAATTGCATGGGAGATAGGATACAACCCCCTGGAACACTGTATGAAAGTTGCATTGGTGATTATTAACATACTCCTGTGAATTGCCATTGACAAATGATTTGTACCAGCAACGGGGTGGTCTTCAGTATGCCGAATGTCGGGATCCCGGCGCACATTATACCGGCGCCGGCATCCCGACACCCCGCATACCGACTGCTATTCTCCCTCGTGGGGGTCCACGACCCCCCTGGAGGGAGAACAAAATAGTGTGGCGCGCGTAGCGCGCCACCGTGCCCGCAGCGTGGCGAGCGCAGCGAGCCCGCAAGGGGCTCCTTAGCGCTCGCCACGCTGTCGGTATGCCGGCGGTCGGGCTCCCGGCGCCGGTATGCTGGGCGCCGGGAGCCCGAGCACCGGCATACCATACTACACCCCAGCAAAGGGGTCTATTCATAAAGCAGTGAAAAGTGTGCACAAGTGAGCCAGTGGAGAAGTTCCCTACGGCAACCAATCAGCACTGAAGTAACATTTATAGTTTGCATACTATAAAATTATACAGACCAGCTGATTGGTTGACATGGGCAACTTCTGGCTCACTTCTCCACTCTTTTCACTGCTTCATGAATAGACCCCAAAGTCTGCAGAAATTTTACTGGTGCATGGTATCAAATGCAGCAGAGAGATCCCGAAGAATTAATATTGAACATTCACCTTTGTCTTTTACCATCAGAAGATCGTTTACCACTTACAGTTATATTTTTGCAAAAAAAAAAAACACTCTGAAATTGTTGCTTTTTTATGATTGAATTAGGTTAAGAACATCTATTTAAAACTAATTCAATATAATATTATTTAAAAAAATACAACATTTTGAAACAAAACACTGTGCGCACACAGCGAGATGCGATGGCATCTCACTTGTGCGAATGCCGCTGCCTGATTGACAGGCAGAGGCGTTTGCGGGGCGCGGTCCCGACAACGCAGGCATGTACGGACCATTTGTATGGCGGACCATGGCAGCTGCATGGCATCACACGCAGCCGCTGCGTCCCCAAACATAGTGGCTCACCGTCTGCCTTAGCAGCTAGGCTGCTTAAGCAGAGGGCAACCCTAAACATGCGAGAGCAATTGCCATCTAGCGATGCGCTCGCATGTTTACAGGAGGGGGGGGGGTAGGACCCGTCATGCTAGGTGGACTTGCCCTGTACTAAGCATCCCCCCGCATGTCAGAGTAAAGGGTAGTAGGTGTGCGATTTTTTGCTCTTCTACAACCCTTGCTGAATTAGGCCTGCGGGGCAGATGTATTAACCTGGAGATGGCATAAGGAAGGGATAAACCAGTGATAAATGCAAGGTAATACACGCACCAGCCAATCACCTCCTAACTGTTAATTTACATATTGGAGCTGATTGGCTGGTACGTGTATCACCTTACATTTATCACTGGTTTATCACTTCCTTATGCCTTCTCCAGGTTAATACATTTGCCCCTGTGTTTGAAAAATATCAGTTAGGAGCTGGTTGGCTGGTACTCTATCTTACTCCAAGCTTTGATGCATCTTCTCTACACACTTTTCACGTTAACATTATCTGTTGCAATATTAGCAGTTCTTAAAAACATACAGTATAAAAATGTAAAAAAAATAATAATAGCGTATTAAGAATTTCTGTAAAGTTCTCCAGTACTTATTGCTTGTGACTTTGTAACTGGATTAAATAAGGTAAATCATTGTCTAGACAGACCAGAATAGATGCTTGTGTGATTGACATTTTTAAATGCTCATTGACCTTCCGAGCCTGCTCTGTACAATCAATCTCCATAATATTATCAGTGTATTTTAACTTATCAGACTAAGGGTGTGTACACACGGTGAGATCTTTTCTTCCGATTCTGACTATATAGTCAGAATCGGAAGAAAAGATAGTGCAGATCGCAAGGTGACAGTCACCTTGCGATCCCGATTCGATGCCGATGCGCGGCCCCGCGCGGTCGGCATCGGCAGAAAAAATAGACTGTGCAGGCAAGTCAATCTTGACTATCTCTATAGAAGAGATAGTCAAGATTGACACTTAGCCAAAATCGCACAGAACCAGGATCGCAAGCACACTCATTATGTGCTTGCGATACTGGCTAAGTGCCGACCCGGCCCCTGTCGCACAGTGAGAATCGGTTAAGTCCGAATCTCACCGTGTGTACACACCCTAAGGTTTAGCTTTTCTTTAATGGTCTTTTAAATCTAGTGTTAATAAACAGTAGGTTGCCAGATGAGTAACTGAATACAAACTATTTTTACAAGTTATATTGGTTAATTAGTTGATATAAGGTTTCTTTCCTGCATTCTTTCACAATAATACCAATTTTAGTAATTAGATACTTCTCACTAATGGCTATGTGTTTTGTTTTTATTATCTCTATTTCTAAAAGCATCTTGTGCAATATTGACCAAGCCCAGTGATGTACTCATTTATAAATTCACATATCAACTTTGAAATCAAATTGTCTGTCCATTTTTGGAAGAGTTCCTGTATGTAATAAGTACCAACGCCATGGTATTTTATACAGTCTGTGGACATTCTACCTACCCAACAAGATCTGTCACTGGTGACTGGGCATGATCATAAAAACAAAAATAATTAATAATCAAACATGATGCCATATATACATAGGAAACTACACAATGCTATATGTACTCACCACTGGTTATGATGATGAAAGTATTACAGCCTATACACCACACTACACTGCACACAGGATCACCAAGTGCTCCAAAAGGCCCTGGTATTGGAGAGGTGTGACCAAGTGGGGAGTGTAACTACCCCCAGTCAGGTGCCCATGGAAGAAGTTATGCTGAGGAAGGCATGGTTGTGCTATCTTGGAAGGTGTGATTATGCCTCTGGTTAGTATTTAGCAAATAAATAGGCCTATAATTATTACAAAGGGAGGGATCTTTTACGAGAGTTGAGGGATAAATACAATACGGGATGCTGTGAAGTCTCTATGGAACAGAATGCCATTCATTATCCCATTAAACTGGTGAACCATGTGTAAGATTAGTTGTGGGGCAAATGTTTTGTAATACACCCTTGGTTACCCAACTGGGACTGGCATCTTAGAAGGCTTTTGGGATTTAAGTGCATTTTCAAGTACTTCTGCCGAGATATTGGTGTTTAAGAGCCTACGGGTGGGTTCATCAAGTTGATGTAAGGTACATGAGGATAAATATGATTGGGTCTCACAAGTATGGTATGAGAGGTCCGTGGGGGGCGGTCAAGATTATATAAGGCCCGGTAGTACTCTGAACAGATCTTATGAATAAGTTTTGGGTCATCCGTCGGACAATCGAAAGGGTCCTTAATTGAGTTGATTGCTTAGAACACTTTTTTTTTAGCACAAACTTTATTAGACAATAAAATGTGAGCTTTATTGCTCTTATCATTAAACTTTTGATTGGGATGGCAGCTCAGCTCTCATCTTAAAGAGCTGGGTAAGAATCTTCATAGAGAGAATGTGTTTATGTTCCCTATCTAACTCAGCGATGGAGTTCATCAAAAAAGTAATCAATTGATCCTGTTCCTTATTCCTATTGAATGATGTTCCTCCTTATAACTGCTTTATGGGCCTCCCAGACCGTCGATACACTACAGTCTCCATGAGCATTAAGAGCAGAGGTGTATCTAGGGGACCAGGTGCCCCTGGCAAAGTAAGGGACTCCCCCCCCCCCACCCATATGTGAAATACGGAAGGCGCCTGTGCAAAAAAGCGGCACGATCTTGTGGGAAGGGGGCATGACCACACAATAGTACTCTCAATTCAAATTACGTTACACAGTAGTACCCTTATACACATTATGTCACACACTAGTGCCCCTTACACATCATGCCCACACAGTAATCCTTGTCACACTGTAGAGAAATCAGCAGTGCCTGGTGCAGTCAAGGAGGGGCACTGCCCAGCGATGCCACCCGAAGTCAGGGGGTATAATCAAATATTAATGGCAGTGAAAAGTTATCTCTGCGTACTACCTAGTAGTGGTGATTTAGTGATATATTAAGAATAGCATTCTAGTAGTTTATTTTGAGTTTCTTCACTATAGTGCATTGTGGTGTCGAACACCGGTGCCAGCTCTTGGCTGCTGTGCGAACCACCAGCCCAGGCACTGCCACTACTAAGTGATTCCACTCCCTGGCCAACTCCTCTGCCAGTGCACCTGGTGAGTGCCATCCTAGCCAATGGGTAGATAACCTCCTGTCCCCAGCACATAGCTGTAGTTCCCACCCCCTCCCAGTACATAGAAGTAGTCTCCATCCCGCTCCCAGCACATAGCCGTAGTCTTCATCATGCTCCCAGCACATAGCCGTAATCTCCATTCCCCTCCCAGCACATAGTCATAGTCCTCCTCCCAGCACATAGTCGTAATCTCCATTCCCCTCCCAGCACATAGCTGTAGCCCCCATCCCCCTCCCAGCACATAGCCATGGTCTCCCCCCTCCCTGCACATAGCCATGGTCTCCATCCTCCCTGCACATAGCCATGGTCTCCCCCCTCCCTGCACATAGACATAGCCGTGGTCTTCCCCTTCCCTGCATATAGTCTTCTTCCCTCCCAGCACAGAGTCCCCCCCTGCATATAGTCCTCTCCCCTCCCAGCACAGAGTCCCCCCCACATATAGTCCTTTCCCCTCCCAGCACAGTCTCCTCCGTGCATATAGTCCTCTCCCCTCCCAGCACAGAGTCTTCATCCCCCGCGTATATAGTCCTCTTCCCTCCCAGCACAGAGTCTTTGTCCCCCGCGTATATAGTCCTCTCCCCTCCCAGCAAAATTTCCCACCACCCCTGCATATAGTCCTCTCCCCTCAAATCACAGAGCCCTCCCCTGCATATAGTTCTATCCCCTCCCAGCAGAGTCTCCCCCATGCATATACTCCTCTCCCCTCCCAACACAGAGTCTCTCCCCCTGCATATAGTTCTCTCCCCTCCCAGCACAGAGCCCCCCCGCATATAGTTCTCTCCCCTCCCAGTACATAGTCTTCCCCTCCCTGCATATAGTCCTCTCCCCTACCAGCAAAGAGTCTCCCCCTCTCTGCATATAGTCCTTTCACCTTCCTGCATATAGTCCTCCCCCCTCCTTGCTTATAGTCATCTCCCCTCCCTGCATATAGTCCTCCCTCCTCAAAGCACATATCAATTAATATGTTGCAGTACCTAGTGTGAAGAGCTGGGCATCGCCTGGGCTGGAGGATTGCACAGTAGGCAGGAACACCACACTTCCGCACCGCACCACACTTCGTGAAGAAAGTGAAAGTAAACTACAGCTCCCAGCAACCCTTGCTGCGAGGAGCTCCCGACAGCAAGGGCTGCTGGGAACTGTAGTTTACTTTCACGTTCTTCACTAGTGCATTGCGGTGCCAAACATCGGCGCCTGTTCCTGCCTACTGTGAGATCCTCCAGCCCAGGCGATGCCACTACTAAGTGATTCCACCCATTGACCGGGGGTGGCACTGCCGGCCGGCGCCCCCTCCTAAGCTGGTGCCCCTGGCGAGTGCCATCCTGGCCAATAGGTAGATACGCCCCTGATTCAGAGCAAAATAATCTTGAATTTTGGACTTTATTAGATCTTGAAATTGGGGAATTTTTAACAAAGTGTCATTAAGTCTCCAAGGAGACCTGCCTTCTTTGGTTTCACCTGATAATCAGTGTGGTTCTACAACACTAACACCACTTTACATATACACTTATTTTTTAATTAGAATTTTTTAACACATTATTACTATATTATACATGTACTGGGAGTCTTTGTTCCTCTTTTTATGGCATGGATAGCCACACGCATACTGTACATAAGGAGAGAGAGATATATATATATATATATATATATATAGACACAAATCAGTAATCAGTAATTCCTAAATTCCTAAATAATAGGACACAACTAACACCATATAATCGTTGTGTCAACCTCTCTTTCTCCTCTTTCTTGTTTTATAGGCTGGCACAAAAATATCTGTAATAGTTGATGTGGAGTCATCTGGGACCACATTTTGTATGTACAAAATATGTCTCGATATTTGTCTGGAGATGGGATATGAAAATGGTGCTTTCTATTAACAACAAAATGATAATGTCGATTATCTTACAGGAAAGAAAGCTATACCTTATACACACTTAGAATACACTTAACCATGGAGCCGCTGCGGCCGCTAAACTTAGTACACACGCTACGTACTTTATACACTGTTTGCGTACGGAGTCCCGTTTCACTGTACGGACTTAGCGTACAAACGCCGCGCTGGGGGTACAAAGTATACACAGCGCGCACACACCCAGAGATACACTTTAAACCTTTACAGTAATGCAATGCAATGCTATTACACTTTAAACCTTATGCAGCAATGCAGTGTGATGCTATTACACTTTAAACCTTATGCAGCAATGCAGTGTGATGCTATTACACTTTAAACCTTAGCAGGGAAAGAAATACACGACACCAATCTGTAGTTAAACCACTGGGTTCCGACACCACAGTGGATTATTGCTGAAAGGGGGTTACAATATATACAATACAATACAATACAATATAACAGAGTAAATGGCTACAGTCAATGTTACATACGTGAGTGGATTCGCTTGCGCTACCCGGTCCGGTCCTCCGCCATCTGATAGATAACGTTGTGAGCCTTGTGTCTGACCAGGCTAGAAGCAGGCTCTCTTTATACACTTCTTCCAAAAGCAATACAATAGATACTGTAATCCCTTTGTCCATTGGACACAGGAATGCACTTTTACAGTACAGGAGAGGTCATAGGTCTGTTTGAATAGGTGGGCGATGTCTATTTTCACTGCTCTTGTGGGTGGTCTCCTCTAGATTCCCGCCGCATACATAATGTACAGTAAATACAGTTTATATCTATATTCTGCTCCTGCACATAACTATCCGCAGGAACATGCGATTTTCCTCAAACCAACACCGGAATGTTTCCCTTAAAATACCCTACAGCTGGATACAAAACACCACCTTATAACCTTGTTCTGTCCCCTCCTATTCTGTAAAGATGAATTCCTTTGTTCTGAAACCATTTAAACTGTTGTTATTTTCTGGTGTGGTGCAGGGGGACTATGTGTACATTGTGCACTATTTGGATTAAATATGTAATGTGTTTTGATAGCTCTCCATGCATTCACAAACTCTACCGTAAATACCCATACCACGCTCTTTGTCACGAGTTCTCTCCGGGTCAGCGGCCTTTCATTCCCTCCAATGCATCTTATGTCTCTCTCTCTCTGTAAATAAATACAGGAACTGATCTGCCAGCAAGTCCATCATCCTCTTGTGACCTATAACCTTGAAAAGACTTCAAGGAAGAAAACAGGATACATCTTGCAAAAAAAAATAATTAGGGTTAATACATTGTTTTTACATAATACTATATTTTTTACGGATATACCATTGACTGTAGCTATCTTCTCCCCCGCAATATACGGTAGTGGTGGTGCGGTCGCCATTGTTTTCCCGCTAGGTTTGGAACCTGCTGCACGAGCTAATTTCCTTTGCATATCCCCCTCTTGCTGCCATAATTTTAAACAATCATTATGTCTAATCCTTTGATTTCTGGATTTAATCAGACATATCTTTAACCTTAAGTTCTGTAATACCTCTGGTTCAAAGCTGCTCACCTTAGGGAATGGTTCCCTATCTTTGTCAGTCATACGTACTGATAAAGCTAAATATTTATTGTGTATATAACCCTTTATGAGGTCTAAGAACACTGTACGCTATCGTGTATATAACCCTTTATGAGGTCTAAGAACACTGTACGCTATCTACGTAAGAAGTACCGTAAGGGTACGCAAGTTGCGTATCGATCGCTTAGCCGTGATCGAGACGCTCAGGCGTCACGTTCACTCACGGCCAAGTGATCGCAGGCAGGCAGACTATTGGCTGTTGACTTATCGTAATGATTCGCTATAGCGTAGCAGCGCTCGGGACCACGAGGAGATCACCAGTGATGCAGACGCTCACAACGTTAAACCTTTATATCTATACCTTTAGCAATGAAATACACAGCAAACCTTAATGTAGAGACAAAGTGTAAGTGCAACCTTGTGTAACCTGATTAACTACAAAGCTGCTTGAGTGTCACCGATGCTCAGGGAGTACTTAATACTATAAAGAATACACAGATACCTGGGCTTAGGGTCCGAAACCTATTATGTGTATTATGACTATTATACTTGCAAAAGGAATCACAGTACAAAGCATACACTACAATATAACATAAACCAACTAACCAGATAACTACACGGGAAATACAATACAATACAATTCAAGTCTAATCAAGGAAAAATACGAGAGAAAGAGAAGAGAGGGAGAGAGAGAAATGGCTCACAGTAAGACAATATGATTACGGAGAGAACTTACGCACAAGGGGAACGATCGCATGCGCCTCGATATCCAGCTCCCGATTATCAGCAATGAGAACCGTTGAAGAGAGTGAAGTTGGATATGGTCGGCCTGCTATTTATGCCCCACACACAATACAATTCAATGGTCCCTACAATCTCATTGTTCATTGGACACAGGAATTCGGCTTCGCATTATAACAAAAGGTCATAGGTTGATTCATACAGGTGGGCTGTGACTATTTCCAACTGCTCAGGTGGGAGGGAAACTGGGTTTCCCGCCGCATGGGTAATAAAGTGCAAATAAAGTAAATGTTCATAAACTTCTTATGTCCATAACTATTCGCACGAGCGATTGATCTGCTTCAAACCAACACCGGAATATTTCTAATTAAATATTCTTCCGATGGATACTAAACACCACTGTATTACTCCTATCTGACCCTTCGTATCAAACAAAGAGGGATTCCTCTGTTCATAAACATTCTATATTAACCAAACTTTCAGAATCTATCAAAGGGACCATGATCTACAAAATACATTATTAGTGAAAATATGTAATGATTGAGTCGCACGCTATGATCGCATAAACTCTACCGTAAATGCGCATACCATGCGCCTGCGGGTGCCCGCGACTGTGAGTATGCGCACGTACGGGAGAGCGTACGCATGCGCAGCACGGACCTGTGTGAGGTGCAAATATGGTAGTGTGCATAGAGATATTTTTCTGACTTTGACAGTCCACCCTTTGGCAGTCAATAATAACTGCCACTTCCTGAAAACATTTCAAAAGGAGAAAAATATATGTCAGGGGTTAATTCATTTCCATGGTTGGGTAAGGGAGGAGAGAGGAGTAGGTGGGAAGAGGGTATGACCTAGTGAGATAGCAGAAGCATGTGTGTATGAGTCCATGTTTGGGGGGTCATGTATCATCGTGCCGTACGTGTTGTAAATCAAGCTTCGAGGTATTGCGAAGTATACATTTGAATTCCTTCTTATCCCGTGGTACAGGTCTGTGGATGGGCTGTCAAACTTTACCGAGCTCTTTTCGGATTTTGAACAAAATGGGGAGCACATTTTAGTTGATGATACATGAATGGGGGAATATGTGATTGCTGATATCTGTGCCTGTATTCCCTATACTATGTGTGTCATTACCTGAGGGTTGTAGAAATGAAGAAAAGACATAATTACGGTAAATGCGGTGGTATTCTATGTCAGGTTAATGTACATCTGTCGGTTGAAGTTTTGTTCGGTATCAGTTGAAAGTCGTCTTCTTTGCGCTGTTTTGCTCATTAAGCGTGAGCAATAAGCTTTGTCAATGCCATTAGATTTACAAAAAATGTTGGGCTAGCGTAATTTTAAGAATTCTAGGGAAACTGGGGATCCATGGCAAAGTTCATCAAATGTCCATATCTCAAGTGGTCAAAACTCCTTCTTTGGTCCATCCGTTGTCTGTATAGCGTCTCATCAACTTCCTCGTCCAAGGGGGTCTTGTTATCTTGGAGAAAAACCAGAAAAACAGGTGAAAGAAACGGACCGTAGAAATCGCATTTTCATCACATCATTGGCCCTCATTCCGAGTTGTTCGCTCGCAAGGCGAATGTAGCAGAGTTACACACGCTAAGCCGCCGCCTACTGGGAGTGAATCTTAGCTTCTTAAAATTGCGACCGACGTACGCGCAATATTGCGATTACAAACGAGTTAGCAGTTTCAGAGTAGCTCCAGACTTACTCTGCCTGTGCGATCATTTCAGTGCTTGTCGTTCCTGGTTGACGTCACAAACACACCCAGCGTTCGCCCAGGCACTCCCACCGTTTCCCCGGCCACTCCTGCGTTTTTTCCGGAAACGGTAGCGTTTTCAGCCACACGCCCCTGAAACGCCGTGTATCCGCCCAGTAACACCCATTTCCTGTCAATCACATTACGATCGCCGGAGCGAAGAAAAAGCCGTGAGTAAAAATACTTTCTTCATAGTAAAGTTACTTGGCGCAGTCGCAGTGCGAACATTGCGCATGCGTACTAAGCGGATTTTCACTGCGATGCGATGAAAAATACCGAGCGAACAACTCGGAATGAGGGCCATTGTTTCTATCGTTGGGTCGTAAATCAAATCCAGGTTAATTACAGTTTCCTCACTCCTCAAACTCATCACTCTGGTACTTTGTTTGCACCTCATTAAAGCCTGCCCGCATCTAAATATCAATCCAATCGATATAACGACACCTAAGATACATAGTAGAAACTTCCCAACATCCATTATGACTCCTTGAGCCCAGTCTCCTAAACCAGAGAACCAATTTCGCGGGTTCAACCATGACACCCAACC
The DNA here is from genome assembly GCF_028390025.1 of Pseudophryne corroboree. Classification (NCBI taxonomy): domain Eukaryota; kingdom Metazoa; phylum Chordata; class Amphibia; order Anura; family Myobatrachidae; genus Pseudophryne; species Pseudophryne corroboree. Next base: position 422,557,372 of record NC_086446.1, on the reverse strand, counting down.
AGTCAGCTCATTACCTACAGCAGCAAGAGTGAGATTGTGTTTTCGGCGAAATTCCCACTTTAATTGGAGAATATCGTCCATCTTTTGGTCTATGACCTCTACCGGATCCTCGGTGCTATTTGTGATATACGTGCAACACTTCACGCCGTACTGTGTTGCCAATGTAACACAATATCCGCCTGTCACTGCTGTGAGGTAATTAAGAACCATTCTATGCTGTACCAGTTCTGTTTTATAAGCCTGAAGTTCTCTTCCAGTATATCTAAACGTGTCATCATACATTTCAGTGATATTATCTAACAAATTGGCGAGTGCGGAAATGTATCTATAATTCATCACTCCTCGAGCGGTGCGAGTGAAATCTAACGCCACCAGAACCTGAATCCCGGTGGATTCATGGATCAGATCAGAGGCCGGATGCTCTAACCTTTCTGACAGTTGTCTTTTAACGAGGTGCTCGTAATGAGTGTGAGTATAAGGAGCTTGGGCACCACGGTGTATGTCTTTCATTTTATCATGAGTTACAGTCATTACTTCAGGCAATACTCTTCCAATATAACACAATCCTTCAGAGTTTGGGGCAAGCCACTTGTACGCCTTTCTCCCGCATATGAAATATGCATCATCGGGGAGAACATATGGGACGGAGAAAGACATTACCATATTACACACCTTCCAGGTGAAATCTCCTAGCCCTAATTCTTCCATCTGCTTAATGCACGTATCAGGTTGTACGATATGTGCACAGTATCCTGGTGATACTTCTCCAACTCTAGTAATCCTATTTCCTAAGGTGTATCTATACCGGAAAGATTTTCCTCTACTGGCTATGTGGCGTACAAGCTCTGTATCTGTAGGCATTCTATCTGCTCTATGTGAAAAGGTCATGGTGTGGTTACTCCATGATACTTCCCAATTTCCCGGCTTTCTGGGATTGGAGATGTTAAAACATAATAGGGACCTATCCACGTGGTATTGGTGGAGCTTCAAACTAGGAGGGCTGGAGATATTAAACCTCCGGTCCACCGGTCTCCCACCATTTAACTCAAGTACCTCCCCTATCGTTAAAGGAAATGGTACTAGCCCTGATTTGCTATGACCCTGAGGTACTTGAGAGCATACCCAACAATCTGTTTTGTTTAATACATTACCCACTAAGGAGTGATAATCACTCAATGGATGCCGGTCCATATGGATATTAAAACTGGATTGGCATTTCTTAATGCACCCATCTTCAATGACATTGTTACAGAGCCTACAGATACAGTTTTCTTCAGCTAACAATCCGTCACAATTTCTTCTATGGTCAATGCTATCGGATCGTTTTCTGATACTCGCCTTTGCTTGTTGGTTAGGTTGATCTTGGAAAACTACGCCTCCATCTTTATCATCAGAACCCATTCCAGAACCTCTATCGACCTCCATGGTACTCTCGCCGGAACAGACTGCTCTGGTCAACATCATGGTCAACAGGAAAATCCGGATCACAGTCTCTTGGGGCAAGTCCATCTTTGAGGAGGAGACGAAGAAGAATGAGAAGGAGGAAAAATACATTTGAGGGAGAGGGGATGGGAAGTGGAAAAAAAAACAATAAAAGGGAGTGGGGAGTCGACAACAGCTCTCGGTCTTCAAGGCTCAGGTGCCGCCTCAGTCCTCCTGGAACAGACACTCCAGCGATACAACCTCTACCGTCTGTTCCTTATCACGGGACTTCTCTGGATCAGCAACCTTCTTGCAGTGGGATGAATGGACCCAAGTCTCTCTCTCAGCAACCTTCAATGCTGTAGTGCTAGTCAATAAGACCTGGTATGGTCCTTCCCATCTGTCAATAAGGCAACCTGAGCGTAGAAAATTTCGTATCATTACATAATCCCCAGGTTCAATGTCATGACAATTACTATCAGGTAGATCAGGAATCACCAACTTTAGATTATCATTTTGATTCCTTAACTGTTTACTCATGTTAATCAAGTACTTTACAGTTACTTCATTGTTACATTTCAAATCATCCTGAGGGTTAATCATGACATGCGGTTGTCGACCAAATAAGATTTCAAAGGGGGACAGATTAAGAGGGGACCTGGGAGTGGTTCTGATACTGTACAATACAATGGGTAAAGCTTCTGGCCATGTCAATCCTGTCTCTGCCATCACTTTACTCAATTTATTTTTAATAGTGCTGTTTACTCTTTCGACCTTCGCACTCGCCTGTGGACGGTACGGAGTGTGCAGCTTGCTATCAATTCCCATCAACTTACACATTCCTTGAAAGACATCACCTGTAAAATGGGTACCCCTATCACTTTCGATTATTCTAGGGATACCATATCTACATACAAATTCTTGCACAATTTTCTTAGCTGTAAACATAGCGGTATTTGTAGCTGCAGGAAATGCTTCGACCCAATTCGAGAAAACATCTATACAAACAAGTACATATTTCAAATTCCGACAAGGGGGTAATTGAATGAAGTCAATTTGTATTACCTGGAAAGGGCCGCCGGCAGGTGGGATATGGGATGGTTCTGTAGGTATTGCCTTTCCAATATTCTTTCTCAGACAGGTAAGGCATGACATTGCTCTTTTACTCGCATGAGAGGAGAATCCTGGGGCGCACCAATAGGCTCTTACCAATTTGCACATTCCTTCCTTGCCTAGATGAGTCAGCCCGTGAGCTGCTTCAGCCAGACATGGAAGATATGCTCTGGGGGCCACTGGTTTACCATGTCCATCCGTCCAGAGTCCTGAGGACTCTTGGTCACATCCCTTTGCCTTCCAGACTGCCTTTTCCTGTGTGGAACACAAATTTTGCATTTTACACAACTTCTGTGTGTTGATGGTATTGAATACCATCAGTTGTGTGGTGTCTGTCTGTATGGGGGTAGCAGCTGCTAACTTAGCAGCTTCGTCTGCTCGGCTGTTACCAAGTGATACCGGGTCTTGGCTATATGTGTGTGCTTTACATTTGATAACAGCCACTCTGTCGGGTTCCTGTATCGCTGTTAGAAGCCTTTTTATGTGAGCTGCATGCGCTACCGGTGTACCAGCTGCCGTCATGAAATTTCTGAGGCGCCATAGGGCTCCGAAATCATGGACTACCCCGAATGCGTATCTAGAATCGGTGTAGATATTGGCTGACTTACCCTTAGCCAATTCACATGCTCTGGTTAGGGCGACCAGTTCAGCAACCTGGGCTGAGTGAGGTGGGCCTAGCGGTTCCGCTTCTATGGTGTCTTGGTCATCTACGACTGCGTATCCAGTACACAAGTCTCCCGAGTCTGACTGTCTGTGACAACTACCGTCCGTGTAGAACGTGAGTTCTGCATCTTCCAGTGGGTTGTCACTGATGTCAGGCCTTGCGGTAAAATTTTGGGTCAAATATTCCATACAATCATGTGTATCTTCCTTTGTATTAAATCCTCCTTCCCCAGCACTCTCACCTTCCACCCTTTGTGCCTGACCAGGCACACCTGGGAGATATGTTGCAGGATTTAATGCACTGCATCTCCTTATGGTGATGTTTACGGGGGCCATTAGTGCTAATTCCCATCTTGTAAACCTCGCTGATGAGACGTGTCTGGTTTGGGCAGAATTCAATAAGGCTGATACCGCATGTGGCGTATGGATTGTGAGGTTGTGGCCTAGCACGACATCTTCGCTTTTTGTCACTAGCAATGCTATCGCAGCAACGCTTCGCAAGCATGTGGGGAGGGATCGCGCTACCGTATCTAGCTGAGCGCTGTAGTATGCAACTGGCCTGCTGGCATCACCGTGTTTTTGGGTTAGTACGCCTGCCGCGCAACCAGCACTTTCTGTTCCGTATAGTTCAAAGAGTTTCCCATAGTCTGGCATACCTAGTGCTGGTGCCTGCGTTAGGCACTGTTTGAGTCTCTCAAATGCTGTTTCGGACTCGTCTGTATGCGAAATCCTATCAGGTTTGTTCGAGGAGACCATTTTCTGCAAAGGTAACGCTAAAATGGAAAACCCTGGGATCCAATTACGGCAATACCCACACATTCCTAAAAACGTTCTGATCTGTTGCTGGGTTTGTGGCAGGGTCATGTCTCTAATTGCTTGGATTCTATCAGCGGTCAGGTGTCTCAGTCCTTGTGTTAGACAGTGTCCCAAATATTTTACCTTAGTTTGGCATAATTGCAACTTGTCTTTGGACACCTTGTGTCCGGTGTCTGAAAGATGAAACAGGAGCTGTTTCGTATCCTTCAGAGATGTTTCCAGTGAATCTGAACACAGTAATAAATCGTCCACATACTGTATCAATACTGATCCACTGTCTGGTTGGAAAGACTGTAAACAATCACGCAAAGCCTGAGAAAATATACTTGGACTATCTATGAAACCTTGGGGCAATCGAGTCCACGTGTATTGGACTCCTCTGTATGTGAATGCAAACAAATATTGGCTGTCAGGGTGCAGAGGTACCGAAAAGAAAGCGGAGCAGAGGTCAATAACAGTGAAAAATTTGGCAGTGGGAGGGATTTGCATTAGGATGACAGCTGGATTTGGCACTACGGGGAACTGACTCTCAACTATTTTGTTAATCCCCCTTAGATCCTGCACTAGCCTGTAACCCCTCCCCCCACTCTTCTTAACAGGGAAGATGGGACTATTAGCAGTGCTGGACGTTCTTACCAGAATGCCCTGTTGTAGCAAGCGCTCTATTACTGGGTAAACTCCTAACTCCACCTCTGGCTTCAGAGGATACTGTGGGATTTTTGGAGCTATCCTACCATCTTTTACTTGTACAACTACTGGAGCTACGTTTGCCATTAATCCAGTGTCCTGTCCGTCTTTTGTCCAAAGTGACTCTGGTATCTGAGATGTCATCTCTTCTACTTGGGATGGATTCCTATTTGTCATAATGGTATGTGACATTAATTTTGATGGGGAGTCTAACATGTCTCGCACTTCCTGAGCGTGTTTCTCAGGTATGTCCAAGAATACACCTTCAGGAGTACAATAAATGACGCACCCCATTTTACACAGTAAGTCTCTTCCCAGGAGATTGGTTGGTGCCGATGCAGCCAGCAAAAAGGAATGCTTGGTATGCAAAGGCCCTATTGTAATCTCGGCTGGTTTGCTAACAGGGTAGTGCTGGACTACTCCTGTTACTCCCATGGCTGGAATTGTCCTACCAGTGGTTCTCATGCCCACTGTCGAATTTATCACTGACTTGGCCGCCCCTGTGTCTACAAGAAAGTTTAAAGTTTTACCAGCTACATTAATTGCGACCTCGGGTTCACTTTCAAGGTTGGCAATCAATTTCACTGGCTGCAGATTACAGGTATGGCCACACCCCTATTGGGTATGGTGACCTCCCTGAATCCCGCTGGCAGCAACTATTTGTGAGGGAGATAGTTGGGAACTACCAGAGGCATGCCAGTCTCTGTTTGGGGGATATCTTTTTGTTTCCCCTGTATGTGGCTCATAACTCCGTTTCTGCGGACCTTGCTCCCAATGTCGTGTGTCGTGTCGTTGTCTAGGGGGTTGGTATGATCTTTGCGAATTTTTCGCTCTACAGTCTCGTGCATAGTGCCCCTGTCTTTGACAAGAATAACATGTTATCATAGTTGACTTACCCACAGGGTTGGATGGTACATACGCAGGCTGCTTTGTGGTCAGAGCCTGTATACTTACTGACATTAGCTTATCACTCTGCGACTCCCTGTGTCTGGTGATGTTTCGGTCGTGATCAATAGCAGCCTCTCTCAAAGTGGACACTGACAGACCTCGCCAACATGGTTGCGTGGTCTGTACCCTTGCCTTTAATGTTTCCTTCAAACCATCCATTAGTACAGATACTGCTACTTCTCGATGGTTTGGATTTGTCCTAATGTCCTCTATACCAGTGTACTTTGCCATTTCTAATAGTGCCCGGTGGAAATATTCTGCAGCTGTTTCTGACTCTTTTTGTTTAATGGAAAATATTTTGTTCCATTTAACAACTGCTGGGAAATGCTCCATTAACTGTAAGTTTATCCTTCTTACGTTATCTTTGTTGTACACATCTGTAAGAGGTACATCCAGATCTAGTCCACAATCAGCTAAAAATTGGGCTGAGTCGACATTGGAGGGTAAACAAGCTTTTAGCAATATCTGCCAATCTTTATTATTGGGCTCTAAAGTGTTTCCTAAGTCTGTGATGTATTTTTGGCTGGCAACTAAATCTTTTCTAGGGTCAGGGAATTCAGACACTATGGTCCTTAATTCCATTCGGGAAAATGGGCTGTACATGGCAATGTTCCTTATGGGAGTGGCTCCTGATACATCTGTTTTCCCATTGGGAACTGCTATTACCCTAACAGGAGTAATTCTAACAACCTCATTCTGTGTAGATTCTACAGCTTGTGGTGAAATAGTTTCAGCATAATGCATGGTGCCGTACTTACCAGTTGATACGACCTCACCTATCCCTCCGCTAGGGGCCTTTACTAATCTCGTGGGTGTTGCTGTGCCTACTGTGGTCTCTGCTATGGTGGCTGCTAGAGAGAGCGCTGAAATCGTTGTCGCTTCGTCCTCTTGATCACACTCCTGAGGAAAGTTCAAAACAGGGTACAACTTGCACGGGTTAATACTTGCATGGGTTAATGGGTTAACATTATCATTAACATTTACACAGTTACTAAGTGATTTTGTGTTACACCTTAGTGCGTCTTTCTCCGTAATCAACTTCTCTCCTGATATATATGGTGGCGGCGGGGCCGTGGCAATCAGTTTTCTGTTAGAGCCAGATCCCGCCGCCTGAGCCAAACCTCTCTGTATCTCACCTTCCTGTTGCCACAACTGTAAATAATCATAATGCTGGATTCGTCTCTTTGTTGATTTTATGAGACATATCCTCCTCCTTAAATTTTGTAACACTTCTGAGCTGAAGCTACCTATTCTTGGGAATTTCTCCCGGTCTTGTACCGTCATTCTCTCCCATTCATCACATAAAACCTCTGTGTGACTTCCATATTTCTCACACATGATATACCTGGCCGACCCAATTGGTCGGACCACTGAATCAACCCGAACCGAGGTTGATCGCCCCCTACCTGAACAACTGGCCCCCATAACTCTGCAGGCGTTGCTTGCTCTACCTCTGATCTCTATATCAAGGTCTTCAGCGAACCCTTACAGAAAACCAGATTGTTCACAATAGGCTGACGGTGGCGGTTTACCGAGTACCCCACTCACTCGCCCACGCCGACCAATGCGACCTGATCACACCGATATGGTGCTGGCGCACTCGACCCAGGGCACCTATAAAAACCGTTGTTTACTGGAACATGCGAGGGTTATCCGCAGAACACTTACTCTTTCCAGTAAAGGTGAGGTTTGTCAGATAGTTCCTGAGTGACCAGCGAACTTCCCTTCTTGAAAAATAAAAAATTACACAAATCACGTCAGAATGTACAAATAGCGTTTGTGACCCCTTTACTCTAATGGTACTAGGTCAGATTACTAACTACTGTACACAATTACGTGCGGTCCAGTCGTTCAGTACACAAACAACTAAGCTTGTGTACGGAAAGACCAATGGAATCGAAACTTACGACTGCGAATTCCTTCAGCCAGAGCTTGTACGGCCTATATGGGTCTTGCACCAACCCTTCTCTTGGTGTTGTGCCTCTGAACTGTATAGCGGACTTCCCTGTTTACTGTACCTGGACCTGCTGGTCTACTATGACCTCCTGGTCTTGTTCTGTACGACCTCCTGGTCTGACCTCCTGGTCTTGTTCTGTACGACCTCCTGGTCTGACCTCCTGGTCTTGTTCTATACTGGTCCGCTATACTCTAATGCTCAAATATTATGTTTAACCAAGGATGCCTCCCTAGCCACCGTGCACGTCACTTACACGCGTGTACCTCACGAGTACTCGACTTTTCTTGTGGTTCAACCTTTAAGTTATATAAACTTATGTAATACAAAAACACTCACTCATCACATGTACACTTTTGCTTCTATTTCTATTTCTGCGCAGAAATTTTTTCTTTAGCCCAGCTGTGTTACCAATTAGGAGCAGGATCTGTTAATTTAAATTTTGGATTTCCAAAAATAGACTTGCGTTATTTATCGCCTGTGGCGCTCTTTACCGCTTTGCGTTACTTACCGCGTTGCGTTAAAAATCAACTTATCGTGACTTGAGCTACGTGGGCGTAACCGGACGCTCCGTTGCGTAATGTACGCTGCGTGCGTCCGCCTTTGGATTGCGTACACAAGTCTTTTGTTAGGGACACGTGTACACAAAGCAAAGATCCACCGTAACACAATTTATATATATTTTTTTTTTTTTTTTATCAATGTAGATGATCCCTGGTCATCTACCACACAACACACTGACTTCGCCTTATCTCCCAGGCAAAACTGTGTGTTTGTCTATCTTTTAACTATATTACCTTTACTCTTAAACTATGAAATAACAGCAAATCTCTTTTGGCACTTCTATCGACTATAAAACTGGCAGACAGGAGAGTGATATACGAAAATGAAAAAGAAAAAGAAATGCAGATATATATGTGTGCGTGCGTGTGTACGCAAGACAGAAAAATACAGTTTTAAAAGACACTAGCGTTTTGTTCTTACCTCCGGTTCCCGGATTCCTTCAGCACTCTTTTATCTAAGCGAAGCAGACGCTTATCCCGTCAGCACTACGAGACAACCTCCCGCCCTTTGCTGAGGGATAATGTCTGCTGATCTACCTAGTGCAGATATGTGAAGGACAGGACGAGCCGCCAATTGATAAAGCTAAATATTTATCGTGTATATAACCCTTTATGAGGTCTAAGAACACTGTACGCTATCGTGTATATAACCCTTTATGAGGTCTAAGAACACTGTACGCTATCTACGTAAGAAGTACCGTAAGGGTACGCAAGTTGCGTATCGATCGCTTAGCCGTGATCGAGACGCTCAGGCGTCACGTTCACTCACGGCCAAGTGATCGCAGGCAGGCAGACTATTGGCTGTTGACTTATCGTAATGATTCGCTATAGCGTAGCAGCGCTCGGGACCACGAGGAGATCACCAGTGATGCAGACGCTCACAACGTTAAACCTTTATATCTATACCTTTAGCAATGAAATACACAGCAAACCTTAATGTAGAGACAAAGTGTAAGTGCAACCTTGTGTAACCTGATTAACTACAAAGCTGCTTGAGTGTCACCGATGCTCAGGGAGTACTTAATACTATAAAGAATACACAGATACCTGGGCTTAGGGTCCGAAACCTATTATGTGTATTATGACTATTATACTTGCAAAAGGAATCACAGTACAAAGCATACACTACAATATAACATAAACCAACTAACCAGATAACTACACGGGAAATACAATACAATACAATTCAAGTCTAATCAAGGAAAAATACGAGAGAAAGAGAAGAGAGGGAGAGAGAGAAATGGCTCACAGTAAGACAATATGATTACGGAGAGAACTTACGCACAAGGGGAACGATCGCATGCGCCTCGATATCCAGCTCCCGATTATCAGCAATGAGAACCGTTGAAGAGAGTGAAGTTGGATATGGTCGGCCTGCTATTTATGCCCCACACACAATACAATTCAATGGTCCCTACAATCTCATTGTTCATTGGACACAGGAATTCGGCTTCGCATTATAACAAAAGGTCATAGGTTGATTCATACAGGTGGGCTGTGACTATTTCCAACTGCTCAGGTGGGAGGGAAACTGGGTTTCCCGCCGCATGGGTAATAAAGTGCAAATAAAGTAAATGTTCATAAACTTCTTATGTCCATAACTATTCGCACGAGCGATTGATCTGCTTCAAACCAACACCGGAATATTTCTAATTAAATATTCTTCCGATGGATACTAAACACCACTGTATTACTCCTATCTGACCCTTCGTATCAAACAAAGAGGGATTCCTCTGTTCATAAACATTCTATATTAACCAAACTTTCAGAATCTATCAAAGGGACCATGATCTACAAAATACATTATTAGTGAAAATATGTAATGATTGAGTCGCACGCTATGATCGCATAAACTCTACCGTAAATGCGCATACCATGCGCCTGCGGGTGCCCGCGACTGTGAGTATGCGCACGTACGGGAGAGCGTACGCATGCGCAGCACGGACCTGTGTGAGGTGCAAATATGGTAGTGTGCATAGAGATATTTTTCTGACTTTGACAGTACCCATTCAGACAAAAAGTCTTCAGTGTGTGATCCATATTTACCACACATAACAAACCTCGCTGACCCCTTAGGCCGCGGCACCTCAACCTGAATCCTGGTTAAACGTCCACCGCTTGTGCAATTGGATCCCATCGCGGACTTTTTCCTTATTACGCAATCCCCAATGCACAATACGAATAGACGGTGAAAGTTCTTAAAGCGCTTTCACCCACTCCTTCTCCGCCGGGTACCACGACTCACTCCAAGAATGACCACCGCGTACCCAGTGAGGTCCCTATCTGATTTCTATTCACTGGAAGTGTTTAGGAGTGACTTACCTATTTCCAGTGAATATACACCGTTGGAGATTTTCCTGAGAGAGACCAGCGAAAACTCCCTATACACTTATACACAAATCACACTTGCGTATGCTCTATACAGTGCTAATGGTACCGCGATTTTACGCAAAGCACTAAAGGGGTATCCAGTTGCGCTATATATATCGCATCCACAAATGCGTGGTCCAATCGCACAGCATATAGGTACTTGTTACCTATCTGCCGTACGATCACGGGTCGTTGTACAAACTGGGACCCTCAGTCTGGAGCGTAATACCAAAAATCTTTTAACTTCAATACTTCGCAATACAATGCACTATCACGCTCCTTTACAAATCACCTCACGATTTGTGTTTTAAACCTTATACTAACGTGAGTCAGCCGCCTCACGCCACCAAGTCTCCACTCACTTGATGTACCACACGACGGGATCCCGAATTCTGGGGTTCAAATTTCACTCACTCCTACGTTCGCTCACTCAGGTATACTTGGTTTTCTGTACAGAAAATTATCATTCATTCAAATAAGCAGCTCTACTCCCAGAGGCAATACAGTAAATAAGAGTTTTATACTAAACTTTGGAAACTGGGCAATTTTGTGCTACTGTAGCGTGGCTACTGTCCCACCTTTGAACTAAACGACACTATTGTATAATTTGTACTCAGCGCCCGCATTCTTATGCACTTTGCGCAAACACGCGACCGTGCGTGTCCCTTACTTTGTCCGAGACACGTGTACCAATGTGCGTACGCAATAAAACAACTCACACAATTTCTATAAATGTGAGCAATATTAACTATAATCGCTCACTTAACACGCCACACAGTTTCTTTCTGTATAAACCTTTACGCAGAACTGCGTTTGTGTCTTTACGCTTACTTCCTTAAAATACTGTTATTTAAAATTTACCTATATATTTACCTATATAGCAACAAATGTATCCTATTTCACACAGATCTATAATGACTCTAGCAATAATCAATAATTTAAATGACATGATTCAGATTGGATAGCTATCTTGCAGAACATACACTGATATAAATATACACATAATTATAATAATTATATATATGTACCATTCACTGGTCTCCTGAGACTCCTTTACCCATTCAGTGCTTCTAATTTGCATATGAAAGCTATGTGCTTTTGCCTGCCTGTAAAAGTGGTTTTTCATTGCTAAGAAAAAGCAGTTACACAGTTTAATTTGCATTTCAATGGCTATCTTATAGCAAGCAGATTCTAACTAAATCCTAGAGGTAAAAAAAAACAAAAAACTTTGTTTATATCTGTGTAATTCTTACATCAAGTATTCATCTTACTATTAACTTTCACTAGGCCCATCTGAAACTATTTGTAATTGACTATGGCATGGGTTAAATAAATGCATTGGTAACTCATAAATGGTGCTTGATGTGACCAAGGAGAGCTGATTATTCTGGGCAGTGAAAATCAGCCATTTAGAAAAATGACCTTCCCAAAATGGCCGCTGCTCCTCCCCCTTCCACATCCTTGAGGGTTACACAAAATGGTGGACAGGCCATGTGGTTAGTCCAAAATGGAGGACAGACCATGCGGCTTCCTTTGTCACAAAGAAATCACACATCATACAAGCCCCTGAAGTTATTTTAGGCCTGAGTTAAACATAAAAACTATATATTAATGCTATGCAGCAACTTTTAAATGTACTTTTAACCCTACTTAACAGATAAGCAATCCAATCTGAATCAAACACAACATGACTTATTTGAACCTTGTTTTGCAACAATGTGAGAGAGTATGCAAAGTATGGGTGCCGTGTACGCTTTTTGGCGCCAAAAAAATTTCACAGATTTTAAATAGCTTTTTTCCTGTTTACCTTATGAGTTCTACCAGCATCCCTACAAACCATACAGAGCAGACGCCATCTAATCAGCAAATAAATAGGGTTTCTCAGTGCATCCACCGACCAAGAAAAGGATACGTAGGATAACTTTCCACCCTTTGCTGATAGATTACGTCTGCTGTGACCTGTTAGGTAGTAAGTATGTGGAAAACCGGAGAGCCCCCAATTGATAATGTCGATTATCTTACAGGAAAGAAAGCTATACCTTATACACACTTAGAATACACTTAACCATGGAGCCGCTGCGGCCGCTAAACTTAGTACACACGCTACGTACTTTATACACTGTTTGCATACGGAGTCCCGTATCACTGTACGGACTTAGAGTACAAACGCCACGCTGGGGCTTCAAAGTACACACAGCGTGCACACACCCAGAGATACACTTTAAACCTTTACAGTAATGCAATGCAATGCTATTACACTTTAAACCTTTTGCAGCAATGCAGTGTGATGCTATTACACTTTAAACCTTATGCAGCAATGCAGTGTGATGCTATTACACTTTAAACCTTAGCAGGGAAAGAAATACACGATACCAGTCTGTAGTTAAACCACTGGGTTCCGACACCACAGTGGATTATTGCTGAAAGGGGGTTACAATATATACAATACAATATAACAGAGTAAATGGCTACAGTAAATGTTACATACGTGAGTAGATTCGCTTGCGCTACCCGGTCCGGTCCTCCGCCATCTGATAGATAACGTTGTGAGCCTTGTGTCTGACCAGGCTAGAAGCAGGCTCTCTTTATATACTTCTTCCAAAAGCAATACAATAGAAACTGTAATCCCTTTGTCCATTGGACACCGGAATGCACTTTTACAGTACAGGAGAGGTCATAGGTCTGTTTGAATAGGTGGGCGATGTCTATTTTCACTGCTCTTGTGGGTGGTCTCCTCTGGATTCCCGCCTCATACATAATGTACAGTAAATACAGTTTATATCTATATTCTGCTCCTGCACATAACTATCCGCAGGAACATGCGATTTTCCTCAAACCAACACCGGAATGTTTCCCTTAAAATACCCTACAGCTGGATACCAAACACCACCTTATGACCTTGTTCTGTCCCCTGCTATTCTGTAAAGGTGAATCCCTTTGTTCTGAAACCATTTAAAGTGTTGTTATTTTCTGGTGTGGTGCAGGGGGACTATGTGTACATTGTGCACTATTTGGATTAAATATGTAATGTGTTTTGATAGCTCTCCATGCGTTCACAAACTCTACCGTAAATACCCATACCACGCACTGATGCGCACGACCGCGGGAGCGACCATACGCAAATTGCGAATATGTGCACGCACAGCAGAACAAGTACACACGCGGAGGCCATCTGTGTGTAGTTCGTACGTGATGTGTGTACTGCAATATTTTTCGACTTTGACAAAAAATACTGGTATAAAATATACTAACTGAAATTATGAGAGATGCATATAATTACATCATAATGTGATGAATCATTTGACTATAATATGACTATAATGGTTTCAAAATACGTAGACAGAGAACAAATTAGGTAATTTTGTATTAATCACACTCAGATACCAATTAAAAAATAATTTTAAGTTATTTATGCAAGACCATGTTATATTGGGATTTACATAATAATATCTAGTTAGGTCCCATATATGGCATTCTGAGAAACTATATAAATAATGGTGATCATTATCAACATGAAAATGTAGGCAAAATGGTTTCTTAAACTAATTTTTAATTTATTTAGCTTTTGTAATAACTAGGTGAAGAATAAATCATGGATTTTGGGATAAATTGCATAATAGAGATCCTCTTTAAATTAATGATGTACTTCAAGGAATAAGAATCAAATAAAGGAACAATTATCCCATTGTAAGATACAGGTCCTTGTGAAGAAATACGTCAGAGATCATGAATAGGTATTCGATTGGTAAAGCCCTAACAATATAGACTGAGTTGGATACAATCGACTCTTGATTGGGGAACCTGAAAAGAGTATGGATGAAACCTAGGAATATGCCACATGACCAGAGAGACCCGATACGTGCCGCAATGTTATTGGTAAATATGATTTTCAGGGTTGTAATTAGGAGGAGGATCATTAGAACCGGTGCTATGGATCAGCCCTGTTGCTGATGCTGGCAAGAGTCTCCAGTGCTGACAGTCTGTTCAGCCAAACAGTCTTGCATTATTACCCCTGTATAGTGTCAGTGTATGTGTGTATGTGTGTATGTGCTGACCCCTGTATAGTGTCTGTGTGTGTGTGTGTGTGTGTGTGTGTGTGTGTGTGTGTGTGTGTGTGTGTGTGTGTACGGACCCCTGTATAGTGTCAGCATTGGCGGATCCAGGGGGGGAGGGCACTCGGGCCCGTGCCCCCCCTGTCGTTACCCAGGAATTGATGTTGGGCACAAAACATAAAAAAACGCTGGGTCCCGACTCCCTCAGGACGCGCTGTGAGCCGCAGCGCTGTCCTGTCCTGCGCTGTCAATCAGCCCGGTGGGAGGGACGGAACGGAGGGAGGAACTTGGAAGAGGCGGAGACCATGAACAGTGTGATCTCCCGCTCTCCCCTCCTCCTCTGCTCCACATGCTGTCCCCCACGATTAACTCCGCTGCTGTACCTGAGGTGGGGGCAGTTCGGTCCCTGGTCCCCCGGCTGGATGCCGCCGCTCTCCCCGCTGATTCCACTCTTCTCCCTCCACAAGCATGCGGCCGCCCCCTCCGCGTTTTCCGCTCCCCCCTGGCCGCATCCTGTGACTCCATGCTGGCGGCGTTGTGGCCTCGTGCGGATCGGACTATTCCTCCCGGCCTGACAGCGCTGCTGCTCACAGTTTCCATGGTAAGCGGTGGGGGCCTGGTCCCTGGAGGGAGTTATGTGGTGGGGTTTCTGGCTGCACTCTCTCCTGCCTCTCTGTCCCTACCCCCTTAGTGCCTCTGTCCCTACCCCCTGGTGCCTCTGTCCTTACCCCCTGGTGCCTCCGTCCCTACCTAGTGGTGCCTCTGTTCCTACTCCCTGGTGCCTCTGTCCCTACCCCCTGGTGCCTCTGTCCCTACCCTCTGGTGCCTCTGTCCCTACCCTCTGGTGCCTCTGTCCCTACCCCCTGGTGCCTCTGTCCTTACCCCCTAGTGCCTCTGTCCTTACCCCCTGGTGCCTCTGTCCCTACCCCCTGGTGCCTTTGTCTCCACCCCCTGGTGCCTCTGTCCCTACCCCCTGGTGCCTCCGTCCCTACCTACTGGTGCCTCTGTTCCTACTCCCTGGTGCCTCTGTCCCTACCCCCTGGTGCCTCTTTCCCTACCCCCTGGTGCCTCCGTCCCTACCCCCTGGTGCCTCCGTCCCTACCCCCTGCCAACTCCATCCCTACCCCCTGCCGACTCCATCCCTACCCCCTGCCGACTCCGTCCCTACCCCCTGCCAACTCCGTCCCTGCCCCCTGCTGCCTCCGTCTTTACCCCCTGGTGCCGGCTCCGTCCCTACCCCCTGGTGCCTCTCTCCCTACTCCTTGCTACCTTTGTCCCTACCCCCTGGTGCCTCTCTCTGTCCCTACCCCCTGATGCCTCTCTTTGTACCTATTCCCTGGTGCCTCTGTCCCTACCCCCTGGTGCCTCTGTCCCTACTCCTTGCTCTCTCTGTCCCTATTCCCTGGTGCCTCTCTCTGTCCCTGCTACCTCTGTCCCTATTCCCTGGTGCCTCTCTCTGTTCCTACTCCCTGCTACCTCTGTCGCTACTCCCTAGTACCATATAAAACGTGTATAACATGCTCTACCTGGCGCAATGTGTATAGAACACTAACTGGTGCAATGTGTGTAACGTGCTCTACCTGGTGCAGTGTGTATAACGTGTTCTACCTGGCGCAATCTATATAACGTGTTCTACCTGGCGCAATCTATATAACGTGCTCTACCTGGCGCAATCTGTATAACGTGCTCTACCTCGCGCAGTGTGTGTAACGTGCTCTACCTGGCGCAGTGTGTGTAACGTGCTCTACCTGGCGCAGTGTGTATAACGTGCTCTACCTGGTGCAATCTGTATAGCGTGCTCTACCTGGTGCAGTGTGTATAACGTGTTGTAACTGGCGCAATCTGTATAACGTGTTCTACCTGGCTCTGTCTGTATAACGTGTTCTACCTGGCGCAATCTGTATAGCGTGCTCTACCTGGTGCAGTGTGTATAACGTGTTGTAACTGGCGCAGTGTGCATAACGTGCTCTACCTGGCGCAGTGTGTATAACGTGCTCTACCTGGCGCAGTGTGTATAACGTGTTCTACCTGGTGCAATGTGTGTAACGTGCTCTACCTGGCGCAGTTTGTGTAACGTGCTTTACCTGGTGCAGTGTGTGTAACGTGCTCTACCTGGCGCAGTGTGTGTAACGTGCTCTACCTGGCGCAGTGTGTATAACGTGCTCTACCTGGCGCAGTGTGTATAATGTGCTCTACCTGGTGCATTGTGTATAACGTGTTCTACCTGGCGCAATGTATATAGGGTGTTCTAACTGGTGCAATGTGTGTAACGTGCTCTACCTGGTACAATGTGTATATAACGTGCTCTACCTGTGTGGTGTAATGTGAATTGGTACTGTTATGTGGCCATGCTCTTTCCCCATGAAGCCACACCGCTACATTTTTGGTGCGCGCCTTCGGCGCGCACTGTCCTTGGTTTGAAGTACGGCAGGGGGAGCACCAATTTACTTTCTTGCAAAGGGCACTGAAATGTCTAGTTACAGCTCTGGGGCAGAGTGTCCTGTATGCACAGCCCAGCAGCATTGTCACCCCCTCCTCCCCCTCGCAATACTTTTGTAGTGTCGAAATCAAGTCTGTTTTTATATTTGAATAATTAATAAGATTAATATGAACCTTCATTCCGATGGGACCCAGAAAAGGACAGATAGGACCCCAATTTTTAAAAGTGAGGGGTCCGTGGGACCCACTTTTTGGGGGGCTCAGCGCGATCACTGACACTTCTTTTTTTTTTCTTCAAAAGGAGAACCACACTCCTTATCTGGGAGCATGCGTTCCTTAGGTGCATGTAAATATAACTATTACCGTTCCCCTATCATGGTGCCCCCCCTTTCATTTTCTTCTGGATCCGCCCCTTAGTGTCAGTGTATATTTGTGTGTACGGACCCCTGTATAATGTCAGTGTGTGTGTGTGTGTGTGTGTGTGTGTGTGTGTGTATGGACCCCTGTATAGTGTAAGTGTATATTTGTGTATAAGGACCCCTGTGTAGTTTGTGTGTGTGTGTGTGTGTGTGTGTGTGTGTGTGTATGTATGAACCCCTGTATAGTGTCAGTTTATGTGTGTGTATGGGCCCCAGTATAATGTCAGTGTGTGTGTGTTTGTGTGTGGGTGTGTGTGTATGGACCCCTGTATATTTGTGTGTAAGGACCCCTGTATAGTGTGTGTGTGTGTGTGTGAACCCCTGTATAGTGTCAGTGTATGTGTGTGTGTGTATGGGCCCCTGTATGATGTCAGTGTATGTGTGTATGGACCCCTGTATTGTGTCAGTGTATGTGTGTATGTACGGACCCCTGTATAGTGTCAGTGTATGTATGTACGTATGTGTGTGTATACGAACCCCTGTATAGTGTCAGTATATATTTATGTGTACAGACCCCTGTATTGTGTCAGTGTATATTTGTGTGTACGGACCCCTGTATAATGTCAGTGTATGTGTATATATGGACCCCTGTATTGTGTCAGTGTATATTTGTGTATACAGACCCCTGTATAGTGTCAGTGTATGTGTGTGTGTGTGTGTATAGACCCCTGTATAATGTCAGTGTATGTGTGTGTGTATGGACCCCTGTGTAGTGTCAGTGTAATGTGTGTATATATATGGACCCCTGTATAGTGTCAGTGTATTTACAATACCAGTCAAAAGTTTGGACAAACCTTCTCATTCAATGGTTTTTATTTATTTTAATTATTTTCTATATTGTAGATTAATACTGAAGACATCAAAACCATGAAAGAACACATATGGAATTATGTTGTAAACAAAAAAGTGTAAAACAAATCAAAATATGTTTTATATTTATTTTATATTCCTCAAAGTAGCCCCCTGTTGCTTTGGTTACAGCTTTGCACACTTTTGACATTCTCTCAATCAGCTTCATGAGGTAGTCTCCTGGAATGGTTTTGAATTAACATGTGTGCCTTGTCAAGAGTCAATCTGTGGAATTACTTGCCTTCCTAAAGTGTTTGAGACCATCAGTTGTGTTGGTCAGAGGTAGGGTTAGTACACAGTGGACACCCCTATTTTACTACTGTTGTAATCCATATTATGGCACAAATCACTCAACTCAGCAAAGAGAAACGACAGTCCATAATTACTTTAAGACATGAAGGTCAGTCGATACGGAAAATTTCAATAACTTTGGATGTATCCTCAAGTGCAGTTGCAAAAACCATCAAACGTTATGATGACACTGGCTCTCATGAGGACCACCCTAGGAAAGGAAGACCAAGAGTAACCTCTGCTGCAGAGGATAAGTTCATTAGAGTTACCAGCCTCAGAAACTGCTACTTAACAGCACCTCAGATTAGAGCCCACATAAATTCTTCACAGAGTTCAAGTAGCACACAAATCTTCATGGTCAAATTGCTATGAATAAGCCACTACTGAGGATGAACAACAGGAAGAAAATAATTGTTTGGGCCAAGAAACACAAGGAATGGATATTAGACCAGTGGAAATCTGTACTTTGGTCTGATGAGTCCAAACTTGAGATTTTTGGTTCCAACCGCCGTGTCTTTGTGAGGCGCAGAGAAGGTAAGCGGATGGTTTCTGCATGTGTGGTTCCCACTGTGACGCATGGAAGAAGAGGTGTGATGGTGTGGGGGTGCTTTGCTGGTGACATTGTTGGTGATTTATTAAAAATTCAAGGCACACTTAACCAGCATGGCTACCACAGCATTCTGCAGCGCCATGCCATCCCATCTGGTTTGCGCTTACTGGGACCATCATTTGTTTTTCAACAAGACAATGACCCCAAACACACCTCCAGGCTATGTAAGGGCTACTTAACAAGAAGGAAAGTGATGGAGTGCTGCGTTAGATGACTTGTGACAGGAATCAGCGTTCAGCAGCATCTCACTTACCAGCGCGCTGGTGTGCTGGCCTCCGGAGGTCACGGCCCCAGTTGCGACTGCATGAATGCACTGTCCGCGAGCGTCATAACTAATGTCACTGAGTACCCCTGAACCACATCTCTTGGCTCCCGTTTCTGCTGGTCAGTCTCCTGCAGCCAATGGCTCACTGTGCTCCACTCAACCAGTACTATCTTTTGGTAAATTACTGATTTCAGCTAGCAGCATGGTGTACACAGTGCTTCTAGTTAACAGCATTAACTCCCTGTGCACTACTGGGCCCAGTCAGCAACCAGCAGTACATTGCATTAACTGTCTACAGAATTACTCTCCTGGTGAATTACTAGCTCCAGCTAACTCTCAGCTGATCTGGAATCCAATCCAGCAGGGTGTGTTCTCACAAAGTTCAAATATCCAATCATCACAGAACAAGGGGTATAAGTTCCAGTCTGTGGCTCAGTCTCATCGCCTCGGACAACGAGTCCTATTTGGTGTCCTAGTTCTCCCGGTTCCTGTCTCCTGTTGTTCCCCGTGGATACTCTCATCGTCTCATTCTCCAGTCTTCAGTTCTCCTGCCTGCTTCAGACTCCAGCCTCAGCCTGCTACTATTCATCTGCAGTAAGAGACTCTCCTCAGGTGTTATTCATTGCCTAACCTGTGCACCTTATTACCAGCATTCTATTCTGTGCATTGCATCCAGCACTTAACAAACAGGCTGAGTTAGGACTGTCTCCTGCCTGGGCCTTGCTTGGCTAAAGAACTTTTATGTTACAGAGACTGTGTGCTTTTTACAATTACCGGAGTGTCTGCTTCAGTCATAATTACCAGTACCATTTGCATCCAGTTTTCAAGTTATCATTATTTCTGCTGCGGGGTACACTGGGCTCCACAAGGATTGGACAATGGGGTGTAGAGTAGGATCTTGATCCAAGGCACCAACAGGCTCAAAGCTTTGACTGTTCCCAGAATGCACAGCGCCGCCTCCTCTATAACCCCGCCTCCCTGCATAGGAGCTCAGTTTTGTAAGTTGGTGCTGCAGTAAGCAGGCACTTAACAAAGGGGCTGCTCCAAGCAGCCCTAAGAAAAGTTTTTATGAGGTAGAAAGTGAAGACTTCAAGGGCATCAGTGGTGGTAAATGTCTTGTGACATTCACTGCTGCAGCTCCAGCTGTCCCCAGCGGCGCTGTACACTCCCGAGCCCTGGTTGCCGGGTACCTACAGTGGAGGCTCCGGTTTTCTTCACGTTAGACACACACGGTTGGGGCTCTCCAGGATCGCGTGGCCGCGCTTCGGGGAGTGGTAAGTGGGTCCCGCTTGCGGGACCCGGTCTTTATCACGATCTGGCGCGGTCAGTGGGAGGCGGGCCGCGCGCGCTGGCGGTGGACACTGTGGATACAGGCGATCCCACTAGATCACCAGGGCATGGGTGCAGGTCAGGTTTTCTCTCTAAACCAATTCTTATATCGCCCACAGTACCCGGTGGTTTTGCCAGCAGTGGGGATAAGGCTTAGACCTGAAGCCCCTCCCCCAGCTCCAGGGCGCCATTTCTAGCAAGTGTTCCCGCCCTGGAGCTGCATCTCTGTCTTTTCCACACTCCCTGTCAGTGTCTGGGCACCATTATCCCTCAGCTCACTGTTCCTAGGACTGCTTGGGCAAATCCTCCTATGTAAAGCCGCCTGGTTGTCAGTGCTGTGACTTTACATGACACTTAACTATTCTACCTGCCTTTTTTAGTCAGTGTTAATAAGAAAGAGTGCACTTAGTCAGGGTTTTATAGTACAATTACCCTGTGATATACATCCAGTTCTTACTGTGTAGTGTTATATCTATTGTTATATAGCTGTGTAAGCTAGTCCAGTGCAGTATTATTGTCAGTAATAACCTCTGCATTGTACAAACTGTGACTATCTGTGTGTGCATCTGATAGCTGAGTGTTGTACATTTCGTGTCTTTCACTCAACTTGCTATCCCTATATTCTATAACCTGAGGGGGCTTGGTGCGTCAGGTTTTATCTAATATAGGATTTTCACAAAGATATACTGTATTACGTATTTTTCTCTGTGATTTAGTCACCATATCTCTCCTTTATCTCTGCTGGTGCTGACTACACTGCGCGGGGGTTTGGGTTTAGAGGTATAGTGCTGCTGATAATTGTACTGTGTTACCTCATACTGCAAGTATATCATGTCTGCTTCTGAGGGTAACGGTTCTGGGGCTGAACACACTGCCGGTGTTGCTGAAGCCACAGATCCATATGAGGAGAATATAGCAGCTGGGGGCTCCTTGCCCCCCAGTGGGACTGTGGCAACGGAGGCACATACTGACCCACCATGGGACGCTTTTTCCACGCTTCTGCATACGCTAGTTCATAAACTAACACCCCCTATGGGACCCTCAATGCCGGTACAACCGTATGTGGTCCCTGCAGCTAACCCGCCATGGGCGGACGATTTATCTGCTCAGTTAAAGAAGTTGAACCAGTCCCTGACTACTAAAAAGTCTGACCATCGCTCGCCTAGGTCCAAGGGGTCCTCTAAGTGAGCGCTTGTCTCCTCACAATCCACTGCTGTCACTGATACCTCGTCTGATGAAGACGGCACGTATACTGACCCCACAGGTTCTGACTCAGATACGGCTGATGGGGAGGGTAGTTCACATGTGGATGTTCCTGATCTTGTGGAGGCTATTAAGTTAATTCTACAGAATACAGATGATCCCGAGCTGTCCGTCCCTCCTAAGAAACCAGATAGGTTCAAGCGTCAGAAGGTGGTTAAACAAGTTTTACCTCACTCTGACCACCTAGTGGATATACGTCAGGAACCCTGGGAAAACCCTGGTTCAAAGTTTGTGCCTCACAAGAAAATGCTGGCTCGCTATCCCCTCGCGCCAGAGCTGTCTAAGAATTGGGAAACGCCTCCTCCAGTGGACTCACATGTGGCTAGGATGGTGGTTTCCTCAGCTCTGCCTGTCACTACCGTCATGTCTCTAAAAGAGCCTACGGATAAGCGTGTGGAGGGTTGTCTGAAAGCGATTTACACCCTCACGGGTGCTGCGCAAAGGCCCACTATTGCAGCTACATGCGCTGCCGAGGCTATTGAAGCGTGTGCCTTGGAGTTAGATACTGAAATCTCCTCTGACCATGCTAGACAATGCTTGTCATATATTGTCACAGCTTCTCGCTATATTAAAGAGGCGGCTTCGGATGCCGGTATCCTAGCAGTCAAGGCCTCTACTACGTCAGTCCTGGCTCACCGGATATTGTGGCTGAGATCCTGGTCTGTGGATCTGGACTCTAGAAAAACCCTGGAGGTACTCCCTTTCAAGGGAGATATTCTGTTTGGGGAGGACTTAAATAAGATAGTGGCTGACTTGGCTACTGCCAAAACTGCCTGTCTACCAAATACCGCTCCTTCTGTGTCAAAGGCTAAAGGTACGTCCTTTCGCCCTTCAGGTAAAGCAAAAGGTCAGGCGTACCACAAGCAGGCCCGCACTTCCAAACCTGGTAAGCCGAAGCCCAAAAGAGCCTGGGCTGCCCGTCAGCCAGCTTCCAAGACCGATAAGCCTACCGCATGACGGGGCGGGCCTCCCCCTGGGGGATCCCAGGGTGGGGGGACCGGCT
Source organism: Pseudophryne corroboree (assembly GCF_028390025.1). Taxonomy (NCBI): domain Eukaryota; kingdom Metazoa; phylum Chordata; class Amphibia; order Anura; family Myobatrachidae; genus Pseudophryne; species Pseudophryne corroboree. The sequence goes on along the minus strand of NC_086446.1, from coordinate 422,534,316 downwards.
TCTAGGGTATACCCAGGAATGGTTGAAGACCACTTCAGATGCCTGGGTACGGGAAGTCGTCACTCAAGGTTACGCCATAGCCTTCAAAAACCGACCCCCTCACCGATTTTGCCAGACAGACGTCCCGTCGGACCAGACAAAGGCAAACACTCTGCATTTGGTGGTACAGGCCCTCCTGGATACAGGAGTCGTAGTACAGGTGCCTCTTGCTCAGAGGGGCTGGGGGTACTATTCTCCGCTGTTTCTAGTCCCGAAACCGAATGGGTCCTCCCGGCCCATTCTAAACCTCAAGGCATTGAACAGGTTTGTGAAGGTTTCCAAGTTCCGTATGGAAACCCTTCGCTCTATAGTTCTGGCCTTGGAACCTGGGGACTGCATGGTCTCCCTGGATATACAGGATGCTTACCTGCATATTCCTATAGCAGCGTCACATCAGCAATACCTGAGGTTCGCTATTGGTAACCTTCATTACCAGTTTCGGGCGTTACCTTATGGTTTGACAACGGCACAGCGAGCCTTCACCAAAGTAATGGCGGTGATGACTGTACTCCGCCGTCAAGGGGTCAGGATACTGCCGTACCTGGACGACTTGTTAATCCTGGCAAATTCCCCAGAACTTCTCCTGTGTCATCTGGATATGACTGTCCGGTTTCTACAAGCCCACGGGTGGCTCATCAACTGGAAGAAATCCTCCCTGGTCCCTGCTCAGAGCATGGTGCACCTGGGAGCGCTATTGGACACTCACAACCAGCGGTTGTTCTTTTCTCAGGAGAAAGTCCTGAAGCTTCAGGACAGGATTCGTTGCTTTCTTTCTCGTCCACAAGTGTCGATACATTCGGCAATGCAGGTGCTGGGCATTCGACATGGTGGAGTATGCTCAATTCCATTCTCGCCCCCTCCAGAGGCTGATTCTAGCCAAGTGGGACGGCCTGCCTCACCGGATCAGGTCTCACATGATCTCTTTGACTCCGGAGGTCCGTCTGTCGCTACTTTGGTGGCTCCGGGATCAACAGTTGTGCAGGGGCCGTTCCTTCTGGATATCCAACTGGGTCCTGTTGACGACAGATGCCAGTCTAAGAGGTTGGGGTGCAGTGCTGGAGCAACACTCCCTTCAGGGTCGGTGGACCAAGGAGGAGTCTCTCCTCTCGATCAACATTCTGGAATTGCGGGCGGTCTTCAATGCATTGAACCTGGCCCAGCATTTAATTCAGTACCTTTCTGTTCAAATACAGTCGGACAACGCCACCACTGTGGCTTACATAAATCAATAAATCATCAAGGCGGCACTCGAAGCCGTTCAGCAATGAAGGAAGTCTCACGGATTCTACGTTGGGCGGAACGTCATCTACCGCCCATATCGACAATATTCATTCCGGGAGTCCTGAATTGGGAAGCAGACTTTCTCAGTCGTCAGGACGTGCATGCCGGCGAGTGGAGCCTCCATCCAGAAGTGTTTCAACTCCTAGTGGAAAAGTGGGGTCTTCCAGATGTAGATCTGATGGCGTCTCGACACAATCACAAGGTTCGGGTCTTCGGAGCAAAAACAAGGGATCCTCAAGCAGCATTCGTGAATGCGCTGGCGGTGCTGTGGAGGTTTCGGCTGCCGTACGTGTTCCCTCCGGTGTCACTCCTGCCCAGGGTAATTCGGAAGTTCAAGCAAGAAAAAGGAAATCTGCTTCTCATAGCTCCGGCGTGGCTCAGACGGCACTGGTTCTCAGACCTGCAAGGCCTATCGTCAGAGTGTCCACTTCTGCTTCCACAACACCTAGACCTCCTCGTTCAGGGCCCCTGTGTCTACCAGGACCTAGCCCGGCTGTCTTTGACGGCGTGGCTCTTGAAGCTTCCGTCTTGAGGGCTAAGGGTTTTTCTGAAGAGGTCATTAAAACTATGGCCCTCATTCCGAGTTGTTCGCTCGGTAATTTTCTTCGCATCGCATCGATTTTCCGCTAATTGCGCATGCGCAATGTTCGCACTGCGACTGCGCCAAGTAAATTTGCTAAGAAGTTTGGTATTTTACTCACGGCATTACAAGGTTTTTTCTTCGTTCTGGTGATCGGAGTGTGATTGACAGGAAGTGGGTGTTTCTGGGCGGAAACTGGCCGTTTTATGGGAGTGTGTGAAAAAACGCTGCCGTTTCTGGGAAAAACGCGGGAGTGGCTGGAGAAACGGGGGAGTGTTTGGGCGAACGCTGGGTGTGTTTGTGACGTCAAACCAGGAACGAAACTGACTGAACTGATCGCAGTGGCAGAGTAAGTCTCGAGCTACTCAGAAAATGCTTAGAAATTTCTATTCGCAATTTTGCTAAGCTAAGATTCACTCCCAGTAGGCGGCAGCTTAGCGTGTGCAATGCTGCTAAAAGCAGCTTGCGAGCGAACAACTCTGAATGATGGCCTATGTTCGGGCCCGGAAACCGGCTTCTGCTCGGATTTACTATAGGGTCTGGTATTCCTACTTTGTTTGGTGCGCATCTAATAATTATGACGCTTCAAAGTTTAGTACAGCCAAACTTTTGGCTTTTCTGCAGCAGGGCTTAGATTTAGGCCTGCGTCTGGCCTCCCTCAAGGTTCATATTCCTGCCTTGTCGGTGTGGTTTCAGAGAAAAATTGCGACTTTACCTGATGTTCATACTTTCACTCAGGGAGGTTTGATACGCAACACACCCTATGTCCCGCCTGTGGCTCCTTGGGACTTGTTGGTGGTTTTGGATGCATTGCAGGAGCCTCCGTTTGAACCCCTGGGTTCAGCTGACCTTAAGAGGCTTTCCCTTAAGGCGGTGTTCTTGCTGGCTATTGCCTTTGCTAGAAAAGTGTCGGATCTGGGTGCCTTGTCTTCTAGTTCCCCATAACTGATTTTTCACCATGACCGGGCGGTTCTTAGGACTCGTCCCGGATATTTACCGAAGGTGGTTTCTTCGTTCCACCTTTAATTAGGAGATTGTGGTTCCGGCCCTTGTCTCTCCTGTACTGTCTCCCAAAGAGAGGTCTTTGGATGTGGTACGGGCACCCCGTATCTACGTGAAGAGAACTGCTTCTGTTCGAAAATCTGATTCTCTCTTTGTTTTGAGTTCACAAACGTGGCTGGCCTGCTCACAAGCAGACCCTGGCCAGATGGATTAGAATGGTGATTGCACATGCTTATGCGAAGGCTGGTCTATCAGCTCCTACTCACATTACGGCCCATTCTACTCGGTCTGTTGGACCTTCTTTGGTGGCCCAACGTGGTGCGGCCCTTGAACAATTGTGCAAGGCGGCTACGTGGTCCTCCGGGAACACGTTCATAAGGTTCTATGCCTTCGATACTGCCGCTTCCCAGGATGCTTCCGTTGGACGCCGGGTTCTTGTGCCCGCTACAGTGCGTCCCCTCCCATAAGGAACTGCTTTAGGACATCCCCATTGTCCAATCCTTGTGGAGCCCAGTGTACTCCGCAGCAGAAAACGAGATTTATGGTAAGAACTTACCTTTGTTAAATCTTTCTGCGAGGTACACTGGGCTCCACAAGGCGCCCACCCTGATGCACTTAGCTTCTTTGGGTTAGTATGGCATTAGCCGCAGACACTTCTCTTGTCGTGAGAGTGTGGTGTATGTGGCTACTAACCGTTGTCGTCTCTTTTCATGCTACTGCATTGGGCTGGTTAACTGAAAACTGAGCTCCTGTGCAGGGAGGCGGGGTTATAGAGGAGGCGGCTTTGTGCATTCTGGGAACAGTCAAAGCTTTGAGCCTGTTGGTGCCTCGGATCAAGATCCTACTCTACACCCCATTGTCCAATCCTTGTGGAGCCCAGTGTACCTCGCAGAAAGAGATTTAACAAAGGTAAGTTCTTACCATAAATCTCGTTTTCCTATTTCTGTTACCAGTGACTTTTGAATATACATTTTCTTTGGACTCAGTTACCGTTCATTATTCCTATTATCAGTCGTACCAGTTATTACCCTTAGTTCAGTTTCTGTTATTATTGGCTTCCAAGTTACCATCAATTGTATATCATCCCATCGGTTTTCCAACTACTCTGTGACCTCGGTGATACAATAAATATCAGCGCATATGTGCAGGACTTTCATTCGGTCTCCTCGTGTAATACATCACACCTACACTGACCCACTAGTGCCCCCTCCGGGGAAAAACAAAACCAGAGACCTGACAACTTGGCCTCCACAATCACCCAACCTAAACCCAATTGAGATGGTTTGGGATGAGTTGGACCGCAGAGTGAAGGATAAGCAGCCAACAAGTGCTCAGCACCTCTGGGAACTCCTTCAAGACTGTTGGAAAACCATTCCAGGAGACTACCTCATGAAGCTGACTGAGAGAATGCCAAGAGTGTGCAAAGCTGTCATCAAAGCAAAAGGGGGCTACTTTGAGGAATCTAAAATATAAAACATATTTTAATTTGTTTAACACTTTTTGTTTACAACATAATTCCATATGTGTTCTTTCATAGTTTTGATGTCTTCAGTATTAAACTACAATGTAGAAAATAATTAAAAACCATTGAATGAGAAGGTGTGTCCAAACTTTTGACTGGTACTGTGTGTGTGTGTGTGTGTGTGTGGACCCCTGTATAGTGTCAGTGTATATTTGTGTGTACAGACCCCTGTATTGTGTGTGTGTGTGTGTGTGTGTGTGTGTGTGTGTGTGTGTGTGTGTGTGTGTACAGAGCCCTGTATAGTGACAGTGTATGTGTGTCTATGGATCCTTGTTTAGTGTATGTGTGTGTCTGGACCCCTGTATAGTGTGTGTGTGTGTGTGTGTGTGTGTGTGTGTGTATGTATGTATGAACCCCTGTATAGTGTCAGTGTATATTTGTGTTTGCAGACCCTTGTATAGTGTCAGTGTACGTTTGTGTGTGTGTATGGACCCCTGTATAGTGTCAGTGTATGTACGGACCCCTGTATAGTGTGTGTGTGTGTGTGTGTGTGTGTGTGTGTGTGTGTGTGTGTGTATGGACCCCTGTATAGTGTCAGTGTATGTTTGTGTGTACGGACCCCTGTATAATGTCAGTGTATATGTGTGTGTGTGTGTGTGTGTGTGTGTGTGTATGTGTGTGTGTGTGTGTACGGAACCCTGTATAGTATCAGTGTATATTTGTGTGTTCGGACCGCTATGTAATGTCAGTGTTTGTGTCTATGGACCCCTGTATAGTGTCAGTGTATGTACAGTATGTTTGTGTATGGACCCCTGTATAGTGTCAGTGTATATTTGTGTTTACAGACCCTTGTATAGTGTCAGTGTATGTGTGTGTATGGAGCCCTGTATATTGTATGTACGGACCCCTGTATGTGTGTTCGTGTGTATGGACCCCTGTATAGTGTCAGTGTGTGTGTATGGACCCCTGTATAGTGTCAGTGTATATTTTTGTGTTCGGACCACTGTATAATGTCAGTGTATGTGCTTGTGTCTATGGAACCCTGTATAGTGTCAGTGTATATTTGTGTGTACGGACCCCTGTATAGTGTCAGTGTATATTTGTGTGTCTGGAACCCTGTATAGTGTCAGTGTATGTGTGTGTGTACGGAGACCCCTGTATAGTGTCAGTGTATGTGTGTGTGTGTGTGTGTGTGTGTGTGTGTGTGTGTGTGTGTGTGTGTGTGTGTGTGTGTGTGTGTACAGACCCCTGTCATACTTACCTACTCTCCCGGAAGCTGGGGGAGGCTCCCGTTTTTTGGGGTAGCCCCCCGCATCCCCGGAAGAGTGGGCAGGTCTCCCGCATCCTGCTCGCACGCCCGTCGGGTGGAGAAGGGGTTAAAATTACGCTAATCGCGTCATTTTAGCCCCGCCCCCTTCCCGTGGACCCGCGAATCGCGGCATTTCCCGATGTGGGGGCGGGGCTTAGTGATGTCACAGCCCGCCCCCGCCCCCCGAAGATACGTGCAGCGTCTCCTCTCCGGGCTTCTCCCGGAGAGGAGAAAAACAATGTAGGTAAGTATGACCCCTGTATAGTGTCAGTGTATATTAGTGTGTATGGACCCCTGTATAGTGTCAGTGTATAATTGTGTGTACGAACCCCTGTATAGTGTCAGTGTATGTGTGTGTGTACAGACCCCTGTATAGTGTCAGTGTGTGTGTGTGTGTGTGTGTGTGTGTGTACGGACCCCTGTATAGTGTCAGTGTATATTTGTGTGTCTGGAACCCTATATAGTGTCAGTGTGTGTGTGTGTGTGTGTGTGTGTGTGTGTGTGTGTGTGTGTACGGACCCCTGTATAGTGTCAGTGTATGTATGTGTGTGCGTGTATGGACCCCTGTATAGTGTCAGTGTGTGTATATGGACCCCTGTATAATGTCAGAGTATGTGTCTATGTACGTACCCCAGTATAGTGTCAGTGTATGTATGTGTGTGTGTACGGACCCCTGTGTAGTGTCAGTGTATATTAGTGTGTATGGACCCCTGTATAGTGTCAGTGTATAATTGTGTGTACGTACCCTGTATAGTATCAGTGTATATTTGTGTGTTCGGACCTCTATGTAATGTCAGTGTATGTGTTTGTGTCTATGGACCCCTGTATAGTGTCAGTGTATGTACAGTATGTGTGTGTATTGACCTCTGTATAGTGTATGTGTGTTCGGACCCCTGTATAGTGTGTGTGTGTGTGTGTGTGTGTGTGTGTGTGTGTGGACCCCTGTATAGTATCAGTGTATATTTGTGTGTTCGGACCGCTGTATAATGTCAGTGTTTGTGTTTGTGTCGATGGACCCCTGTATAGTGTCAGTGTATATTTGTGTGTACGGACCCCTGTATAGTGTCAGTGTATATTTGTGTGTCTGCAACCCTGTATAGTGTCAGTGTATGTGTGTGTGTGTGTGTGTGTGTGTGTGTGTGTGTGTGTGTGTGTGTGTGTGTGTACGGACCCCTGTATAGTGTCAGTGTATGTATGTGTGTGCGTGTATGGACCCCTGTATAGTGTCAGTGTGTGTATATGGACCCCTGTATAATGTCAGAGTATGTGTCTATGTACGTACCCCAGTATAGTGTCAGTGTATGTATGTGTGTGTGTACGGACCCCTGTGTAGTGTCAGTGTATATTAGTGTGTATGGATGGACCCCTGTATAGTGTCAGTGTATAATTGTGTGTACGTACCCCTGTATAGTGTCAGTGTATGTGTACGGACCCCTGTGTAGTGTCAGTGTATAATTGTGTGTACGTACCCCTGTATAGTGTCAGTGTGTATGTGTGTGTGTGTGTGTGTACAGACCCCTGTATAGTGTTAGTGTATGCATGTGTGTGTGTGTGTACGGACCCCTGTATAGTGTCAGTGTATATTTGTGTGTCTGGAACCCTGTATAGTGTCAGTGTATGTGTGTGTTTACGGACCCCTGTATAGTGTCAGTGTATGTATGTGTGTGCGTGTATGGACCCCTATATAGTGTCAGTCTATGTGTGTACGGACCCCTGCATAGTGTCAGTGTATGTTTGTGTGTAAGGACCCCTGTATAATGTCAGTGTATTTGTGTGTGTGTGTATGGATCCCTGTATATTTGTGTGTACGGAACCCTGTATAGTATCAGTGTATATTTGTGTGTTCGGACCTCTATGTAATGTCAGTGTATGTGTTTGTGTCTATGGACCCCTGTATAGTGTCAGTGTATGTACAGTATGTGTGTATTGACCTCTGTATAGTGTATGTGTGTTCGGACCCCTGTATTGTGTGTGTGTGTGTGTGTGTGTGTGTGTGTGTGTGTGTGTGTGTGTGTGTGTGTGTGTATGGACCCCTGTATAGTATCAGTGTATATTTGTGTGTTCGGACCGCTGTATAATGTCAGTGTTTGTGTCGATGGACCCCTGTATAGTGTCAGTGTATATTTGTGTGTACGGACCCCTGTATAGTGTCAGTGTATATTTGTGTGTCTGCAACCCTGTATAGTGTCAGTGTATGTGTGTGTGTGTGTGTGTGTGTGTGTGTACGGACCCCTGTATAGTGTCAGTGTATGTATGTGTGTGCGTGTATGGACCCCTGTATAGTGTCAGTCTATGTGTGTGTATGGACCCCTGTATAGTGTCAGTGTGTGTATATGGACCCCTGTATAATGTCAGAGTATGTGTCTATGTACGTACCCCAGTATAGTGTCAGTGTATGTATGTGTGTGTGTACGGACCCCTGTGTATGGACCCCTGTATAGTGTCAGTGTATAATTGTGTGTACGTACCCCTGTACAGTGTCAGTGTGTGTGTGTGTGTGTGTACAGACCCCTGTATAGTGTTAGTGTATGCATGTGTGTGTGTGTACGGACCCCTGTATAGTGTCAGTGTATATTTGTGTGTCTGGAACCCTGTATAGTGTCAGTGTATGTGTGTGTGTTTACGGACCCCTGTATAGTGTCAGTGTATGTATGTGTGTGCGTGTATGGACCCCTATATAGTGTCAGTCTATGTGTGTACGGACCCCTGCATAGTGTCAGTGTATGTTTGTGTGTAAGGACCCCTGTATAATGTCAGTGTATTTGTGTGTGTATGGATCCCTGTATATTTGTGTGTACGGAACCCTGTATAGTATCAGTGTATATTTGTGTGTTCGGACCTCCTATGTAATGTCAGTGTATGTGTTTGTGTCTATGGACCCCTGTATAGTGTCAGTGTGTTCGGACCCCTGTATAGTGTGTGTGTGTGTGTGTGTGTGTGTGTGTGTGAGTGTGTGTGTGTGTGTGTGTGTGTGTGTGTGTGTGTGTGTGTGTGTGTGTATGGACCCCTGTATAGTATCAGTGTATATTTGTGTGTTCGGACCGCTGTATAATGTCAGTGTTTGTGTTTGTGTCGATGGACCCCTGTATAGTGTCAGTGTATATTTGTGTGTACGGACCCCTGTATAGTGTCAGTGTATATTTGTGTGTCTGCAACCCTGTATAGTGTCAGTGTATGTGTGTGCGTGTATGGACCCCCGCATAGTGTCATAGTGTGTGTGTGTGTGTGTGTGTGTGTGTGTGTGTGTATGTGTATGTGTATGGAGTCCCTGTATAATGTCAGTGTATGTGTGTATGTACATACCCCTGTATAGTATCAGTGTATGTATGTGTGTGTATGGACCCCTGTATAGTGTCAGTGTGTGTGTGTGTGTGTGTGTGTGTGTGTGTGTGTATGGACCCCTGTATAATGTCAGTGTATGTGTGTATGTACGTACCCCTGTATAGTGTCAGTGTATGTATGTGTGTGTGTACGGACCCCTGTATAGTGTCAGTTAAGTGTGTGTATGGACCCCTGTATAGTGTCAGTGTATAATTGTGTGTACGGACCCCTGTATAGTGTCAGTGTATGTGTGTGTACAGACCCCTGTATAGTGTCAGTGTGTGTGTGTGTGTGTGTACGGACCCCTGTATAGTGTCTGTGTATATTTGTGTGTCTGGAGCCCTGTATAATGTCAGTGTATGTGTGTGTGTACGGACCCCTGTATAGTGTCAGTGTATATTTGTGTGTCTGCAACCCTGTATAGTCAGTGTATGTGTGTGCGTGTATGGACCCCCGCATAGTGTCATTGTGTGTGTGTGTGTGTGTGTGTGTGTGTGTGTGTGTGTGTGTGTGTGTGTATGTGTATGTGTATGGAGTCCCTGTATAATGTCAGTGTATGTGTGTATGTACATACCCCTGTATAGTATCAGTGTATGTATGTGTGTGTGTATGGACCCCTGTATAGTGTCAGTGTGTGTGTGTGTGTGTGTGTGTGTGTGTGTGTGTGTGTGTGTGTATATGGACCCCTGTATAATGTCAGTGTATGTGTGTATGTACGTACCCCTGTATAGTGTCAGTGTATGTATGTGTGTGTACGGACCCCTGTATAGTGTCAGTTAAGTGTGTGTATGGACCCCTGTATAGTGTCAGTGTATAATTGTGTGTACGGACCCCTGTATAGTGTCAGTGTATGTGTGTGTACAGACCCCTGTATAGTGTCAGTGTGTGTGTGTACGGACCCCTGTATAGTGTCAGTGTATATTTGTGTGTCTGGAACCCTGCATAATGTCAGTGTATGTGTGTGTGTACAGACCCCTGTATAGTGTCAGTGTATGTATGTGTGTGCGTGTATGGACCCCTGTCTAGTGTCAGTCTATGTGTGTGTATGGACCCCTGCATAGTGTCATAGTACAGTGTGTGTGTGTGTGTGTGTGTGTGTGTGTGTGTGTGTGTGTGTGTGTATATGGAGTCCCTGTATAATGTCAGTGCATGTGTGTATGTACATACCCCTGTATAGTATCAGTGTATGTATGTGTGACGGACCCCTGTATAGTGTCAGTTTATGTGTGTGTATGGACCCCTGCATAGTGTCATAGTACAGTGTGTGTGTGTGTGTGTGTGTGTGTGTGTGTGTGTGTGTGTGTGTGGAGTCCCTGTATAATGTCAGTGTATGTACATACCCCTGTATAGTATCAGTGTATGTGTGTGTGTGTGTGTGTGTACGGACCCTTGTCCCTTGTATAGTGTCAGTGTATGTGTGTATGGACCCCTGTATAGTGTCAGTGTGTGTGTGTGGACCCCTGTATAATGTCAGTGTATGTGTGTATGTACGTACCCCTGTATAGTGTCAGTGTATGTATGTGTGTGTATGGACCCCTGTATAGTGTCAGTGTATAATTGTGTGTACGGACCCCTGTAAAGTGTCAGTGTATGTGTGTGTACGGACCCCTGTATAGTGTCAGTGTGTGTGTGTGTGTGTACAGACCCCTGTATAGTGTCAGTGTGTGTGTGTGTGTGTGTGTGTGTGTGTGTGTGTGTGTGTGTGTGTGTGTATGGACCCCTGTATAGTGTGAGTGTATGTTTGTGTGTACGGACCCCTGTATAATGTCAGTGTGTGTGTGTGTGTGTGTGTGTGTGTGTGTGTGTGTGTGTGTGTGTGTATGGACCCCTGTATAGTGTCAGTGTATATGTGTGTGTAAGGTAACCCTGTATAGTATCAGTGTATATTTGTGTGTTCGGACCGCTGTATAATGTCAGTGTATGTGTTTGTGTCTATGGACCCCTTTATAGTGTCAGTGTATATTTGTGTGTACAGACCCCTGTATAGTGTCAGTGTATGTGTGTGTGTACGGACCCCTATATAGTGTCAGTGTGTGTGTGTGTGTGTGTACGGACCCCTGTATAGTGTCAGTCTATGTGTGTATGTGGACCCCTGTGTAGTGTCAGTGTATATTTGTGTGTACAGACCCCTGTATAGTGTCAGTGTATGTATGTGTGTGTGTGTGTCGATGGACCCCTGTATAGTGTCAGTGTATGTTTGTGTGTACGGACCCCTGTATAATGTCAGTGTATATGTATGTATGTATGTATGTATGTATGTATGGACTCCTGTATAGTGTCAGTCTATGTGTGTGTGTCGGGCCCCTGTGTAGTGTTGGTGTATATGTATGTACGGACCCCTGTATAGTGTCAGTTTATGTGTGTGTACAGACCTCTGCATAGTGTCATAGTATGTGTGTATACGGAGCCCAGCATTGTGTCAGTGTATGAAAATTCAGCCAGTATTTTAAATTCCAACTTATGCAGGCACAGCAGACCTTACCTGCATTCCCATTGTAGAGATTATAAATATAGGACTGATGGTGATTTGAATGGGTGTAGTATGGTATGCCGGGGGCCGGGCGCCCGACGGCCAGCATACCAGCGCCGGAATCCCGACCGCCGGCATACCAACAGCTAGGCGAGCGCAAATGAGCCCCATGCGGGCATGGTGGTGCGCTATGGGCGTTATGCTATTTATTCTCCCTCCAGGGGCGTCGTGGACCCCCGAAAGGGAGAAACGATGCCGGGTGTCGGGTTTCCGGTGCCGGTATCCCGACAGCCGGCAAACTGAAGACCCCCGTTTTGAATAATGTTAATACCTTACTTATTTTAGTAAAACCTATGAGCCTATATAAATTTAGGGTGAAGAAATATCACGGCTGTGCTTGTGATAATAATATACAAGCAATTTATATTATCATATATATACCTGTGAATTCTTGATTCTATACCTATAGAGTAGATTATTCCCAGGTATTCAGATAGAAAAACTATTATGTAGTTATGACTGAATTGAATGAATTCACATGAAATATGACTAATATCATCAGGTGATATTTACCACCCTTCTTTGTTGGTTATAAACAACGTACCTTGGCTTTATAGTAACAAACATAAATAAACGGAATGTTCTAATAAATACCAGTACAGACACAAATTAATAATTGATAAAGAAATCTATTAGCAAAACTGACAACCGTGTAATAACGTTAATAACAACAACGTGGAAGATCCTAAAAGGATTTAATCTTTAATATATGAATATAAGATCACCGATATTAACATAACATTCACACTAATGTATGCAGCTCAAAATATTTATGATCTAACTGAATAGATCTTTGTCATAACAAGCGAAGGGTTAATACCCTGGAAAATCGATACATGTAGAAACCTGACATGTGTGATGACTGTGTATCAATAATAAGGTGCCTATGTAGTGACACTTACAGTCCCGGAAGGGCAATGATTTATATGTCGTAAATTAAAATTCCCCTGTCATAGTACAAATGAAAGGTTAATCTAGGGGAACAGCAGACACAAACTGATACATGTAGGATTCTACATATAGAACAAGTATCTACTGTATTTGTTGATATTTATTAAATCAGATGTGACTCATAATTGCAGTTAGATAATAACAAAGAACAGACACAAGCAATACGGACACATTTTTGTTAAAAAAAATAAAAATAAACTTTAATAATTGTAAATTCCAGTAGCATCCAGTGCATAGAACCTTTATTTTAATTGAACACATTCCTTGTTTTTATTCACTAATCTATCTGATTTTATTCTATTCTATATTTCACTAGTTTTTTATTCTATGAATTATAAACAATTAAAAGTTATATTTTAACATTGTCTATTATTGTGCACCACATTAGGGCAATCATCTCTTTTCTTCTATCTATTTTGTCATACAATCTTGCCTGTGGTAGCACCCCCCTATTTCTTCTTTAGAAAGGAATTTTCCTTAGAATACAAATTATGGGGTTCTCTTTGTAAAATAAATGAAACTGTGTGACTGACAATTCTACAGTCTTCTTTGGTTTTAAACAACTCAAAAGTAGCTGATAAAATGGAGTGGTCTGACCAAGTGTAAGGGACTATCTTTGACTGTGTTGCAGTTTGGGAGAGGGAAGCACAACAGAGAAACAAATCAATACAGGAATATACATTGTGTGGTGTAGAGTAAAAGGTATAATCTTGGGCAGTAGGACTGAGAAAGTGCCAGACATTTAAAAAAAAACAGCCTCAGATACTATATTTTTAAAATGCGGAGGAAGGAGGGAATACTTCTCTGTGAAAGGAGAAACATGATTTATTCATAAGGGGAGTGGGTATTATGTTAAAGTCTCCTCCTACCAATGTTTTGCCTTTATGATAAAGGTGACGTTCATGAAAGAATTTACATAAAAATCTGGATTGGCTGGTGTTAGGGGCATACAAGTTAGCTAGAGTAATTTCTTCATGTCCAATCCTACCTCATATTGTATATCTGCCTTCAGTGTCACTTTGGGAATCTAACAATTAGAAGGGCAGGCAACCTCAGAGAAGAATAGCTACTCTGTTGCGTTTTGAGACGTGGTTGGAATACCACGCCAAAGGGAAAGTTTTAGAGGATGATGTGAATCCTTCTTCAGGTGGGTCTCTTGCAAAAAGACTTTTGTCACCTCACAGTTTTCAGAGAGACATGTGAAGAGGTGAGCGTTTTTGTGGGGTGTTAAGGCCCTTGGCATTGATGGATAAACAACTTAAAGGCATTGCGTTAAATTATGGGGCTAACGCAAATAATTGAAAAAGCCTCAGACTCTGCTAATAAGAGAGCTTGGGGAGGAGAAAGGTACAATAAGGGGGGTAGGACAGAGATAGAAAAGGGGAGAGAGAAAAAAGAAGGTAATAAACAAAAAGAGTAACAAAGTAACAAGTAAAGCAAATCAAGTAAGAAGGAAGAAAGAGGAAAAATAAACGATGAATAAGTGGCTGGAAATACCACAGAAAACTGGGTATTCAACCACAAAAGATTGAGGTCCACAGGGGTGACAGCTTGCTGTTGGAAATAAAAATTAACAATATTTACAGGCTTACAAAGAAGCCCTAACAATAGGCAATAATCAATGGTTTTGGGGGGTGGAGTGACAGATAGAAGCATCACCGCTCCGTACTGAGGGGTGTGGATCATTAGATCGACAGTGTCTAGGTCGACAATGTTTAGGTTGACCACTATAGGTCGACAGTCACTAGGTCGACAGGGTTTGAAGGTCGACAGGGTTTCTAGGGCGACAGGTCAAAAGGTCGACATGAGGGGTTTTTTTGTCGTTTTCTGCATAGAGTGACCGGGAAGCCGAATTAGTGCACCTTGTCCCATTGCATGGCTCGCGAGCTTCGGGCAAGGTGCCTCGCTTTCGCTCGGCACAGATTACCGTTCCAATAGTAGTCCACAAGGATCGTTAAGTATGAAAAAGTTCAAAAAAAGAAATGTGAAAAACTCATGTCGACCTTTTGACCTGTCGCCCTAGCACATGTCGACATAGAAACCCTGTCGACCTTCCAACCCTGATGACCTAGTGACTGTCGACATATAGTGGTCGACCTAAACATTGTGGACCTAGACAGTGTCGATCTTAAGACCGGATCCCCCTACTGAGAGCTACAGGTAACAATGTTTAAGGAAAACTTACCGTTAGATACCAATAATGACCGGATAAAAGGAAAAACAAAAAGTCAAGGCCACCTAAATATATATCAGGATCCAATAAAGAAGCCGTAGTATAAACCGAAAAATGTGCAGTTGATGTTCGTTTAGTACCTTAAAACTAAGGTATAGGTCAGATATGCATAGTGTCATATAAAAGAAAATTAAGATTAATCTACTAGTACAGTGGACTCAAAGACTGGCATAAGTATGGAAAGCATTATGAAAACATGACTAAAGCTCTGATAAAAAATGAGGCCATATTAAGAGTGTAATAAGAACAAGTAAAATATATCTAAAACCTGGGAGTATCTAATATCATATAGGAGATAATAGAAAACAGCAAGTAAAATACATTAAAAAAAATTCTGCAAACCTATGTAAAACTTTGAGTGATAGTCAAACCCGAGTTAGAAGCAGTTCAGGTTGGTGATAAGGCGTCAGACCTGCCAGGGTTAGGTCTGGCGGACAGTGCCAGGCAGAGTTTCCTGAGCAACTGAGTCTCTTCTTCCACTGAGCAGATGGAATGGAGGTAACCATAAACATTCACCAAGAGATGAAAGGGGAATCCCCATTGGTATTTATAGCCATTGTCTCGGAGCATAGTTGTAATTGCCCTGAGATCATGGCTATGGTTGTGGTGCCAGATTCTGGAATATTTGTGTCTGAGAGCCCTCAAAAAGGATTGAGATGGTGTTCCTACTGGCTGTGGTGGTGCTATTCTTGACCTTGAAGAAGGAAAGAAATTTAAGGATGACATCTTGAGGAGGGTCGGAATCTTTGTGCTTGGAGCGCAGTGCCCTGTTTTGGATTGAATTCGTGGTTACCGAGGGAACAAAGGAAATAATCAACCTGTTAAGATTCCAGATCAGAAGCAAGTTGTTCTGCCTTCTCAAGGTCTTCCATTTTTGTCCCTGAGAAATTCCAAATCGCTGTGGAGATAATCAAAATTGCCGCCGCTTTTTTTTCCTGAATTCCTAGTTCACCTCCATCTGCGATTCCAGTGTGGAAGTGAGAGTGTCCATAGCAGACATGTCAGACTTGAGTCCTCCAATAGCTGATTGGAGAACAGTCGTGAATAAGGTTTTGAGGTCCAAAATCATGGTTTGAAGCAATTGTATATCCCCTTTCATTGATGGAGCCAACATGGGATCCATCATTAGATAAAGTGTGTAAATGAAGCTGCTTTTTCAGCTGTGGCTCCTGCTCTGCCCATAATATCTTATTAGGTGAGAATGATACAGAAGGTTACACAGACATAGATCAAATAAATATGCTGGTAGCTCTGGGTCAGGGGGAGCTGTAGACCCGGGAAGGGACTACTGAGAATAGCAACAAAAAAAACAGTGTTACTAGCAGCTTAGCTTCCTTCAACTTAGCTGCTTCTATTTAGCTCCTATAGTGCGACAAGGAGGTGAATGTCCTGTGTTACAATAAAGGAGTAAGGTAGAGTGACAGTCTGCTGGCTGCAGTGGTGGACTGGAGGGCCCCAGACTCTGTAATATGAAAAGAATATTGTAGAGCTCTGGGTTACAATTTCCAGCTGGGGGGCTACAATGCAGGGCCTCTCACAGTAATCAGTCTCCAGAGTAACGAATGCAGGAGAATTACCTTGCAGCTCTCCAGAATGGCATCTGCCCCAAGATGGCTGCAGCAGTCTTCTCCCTTACCAGGTGGTCTGCTTTGTAGGACACCACAGGCACTTAGTGCTCTGTGTGGCCTAGCGCTCCCTAGGAAGAGAGGGATGAGTGGGGACCAAAATGTTCTGTGGCAGACGCGTCTGGCCAGGGCACTGACCGTGTCTAGGCCGAGAGGCACCGAGCTGGGCAATGACAGATAGACTTTGTGGTCCTGGGTGTAACACGAAACATAAAATTTGACGGCAGATAAGAACCACTTTTCCCATCTAGTCTGCCCCCTTTTTTACCATATTTTTTATCTCAAACCTTATTTGATCCTTATTTCTTTGTAAGGATATACTTATGTCTATCCCATACATGTTTAAATTGCTCTACTGTCTTAGCCTCTACCACCTCTGATGGGAGACTATTCCACTTGCCCACTACCCTTTCTATGAAGTAATTTTTCCTTATATTTCCCTTCAACCTACCTCCCTCCAGTCTCAGTGCATGTCCTCGTGTCCTATGGCTTCTCTTCATTTTAAGAATGTTTCCGTCCTGGACTTTGTTAAAACTTATTGATATATTTGAAAGTTTCTATCATGTTCACCCTTTCCCTTCTCTGCTCCAAACTATACATATTGAGATTTTTTTTAGTGTTTCTGAGTATGTTTTGTGATATAGGCCATGCACCAGTGCTTAAAGTGGTCCTACAGAGGTGGTAGAACTCACCCCCCTCTCCACGACGCCCATGTAATAAAGGTATTGCGCACGCCGTAGGTGCGCGTCGCAAAAAGGGGCATGATCTCAAAAAGAAAGGGGCGTGGTCACACAATAGTAATAATGCCCACAGTAGTAGTACCCCATAATACACATAATGCCCACAGCAGTAGCGCCTCTTATTCAATGCCCACAGTAGTAGTGCTCCTTATGCAATGTCCACTGTACTGGTAGTACTGGTAGTGCCCACAGTAGTAGTGCCCCTTATATAGAGCCTATAGTAGTGGTGCCCCTTATGCAATGCCTGCAATAGTAGTGCCCCTTATGTCCCCAGGAGTGATGCCCCTTATGAAGTGCCCCCTTTACAGTGCCCTCATTAGTAGTGCCCCCAGTATTAATGCCCTTAATGGTAATGCCCCTGTGTAGTATTGCCCCCAGTAGTAATGTTGCCTGTAGTAATGCCCCCAGTTGTTTAGCCCCAGTAGTTATGCCCCCAGTGGTAATGCCCCCGCAGTTATGACCCCAGTAGTTTACCCCCCCCCCCTTTAGTTTAGCCTCCCAGTGGTAATGCCCCCAGTAGTTTAGCCCCAGTAGTTTGCCCCTTGTAGTTAAGCCACCAGTAGTAATGCCCCCCTGTAGTTTGCCCTCTTGTAGTTTAGCACCCTGTAGTTATGCCCCCAGTAGTTATGCCCCTTGTAGTTTAGCCCCCAGTAGTAATGCCCCCACTAGTAATGTCCCCAGTAGTAATGCCCCTTGTAGTTTAGCCCCCAGTAGTAATGCCCCCACTAGTAATGTCCCCAGTAGTAATGCCTCCAAGTAGTAATTCCCCCAGTAGTTTAGCCCCTGTAGTTATGCCCCCAGTAGTTTAGCCTCCCAGTAGTAATGCACCCAAGTAGTATTGCCCCTGTAGTTATGCCCCCAGTAGTAATGCCCCTGTTGTTATGCCTCCAGTAGTAATGCCCTCCTGTAGTTTGCCCCCTTGTAGTTTGCCCCCAGTAGTTTGCTCCCTTGTAGGTTGTCCCCAGTAACAATGCCCCCCAGTAATAATGCACCCAGTAGATGCCCCACAGTAGTTTGCCCCCAGTAGTAATGTCTCCCAGTAGTTTGCCCCCAGTAGTAATGTCCCCCAGTAGTTTGCTCCCAGTAGTAATGACTCCCAGTAGTTTGCACCCAGTAGATGCCCCTCAGTAGTAATGCCCCCCAGTAGTTTGCCCCCAGTAGGTGCCCCTCTGTAGTAATGCCCCCCAGTAGTTTGCCCCCAGTAGATGCCTCTCAGTAGTATTGCCCCCCAGTAGTTTGCCCCCCAGTAGGTGCCCCTCTGTAGTAATGCCTCCCTGTAGTTTGCCCCCAGTAGATGCCCCCAGTAGTAATGCCTCCCAGTAGTTTGCCCCCAGTAGATGCCGCTATACAAAAGAAAAAACAAAAAACAAAATATACCATACTCACCAAGCCCCGCTCCGTGTCCGACCGCTGCAGTCCTCTGGTCATCCGCTCCTCGGCACTATGGGAGAGACTTCATGACGTCTCTCCCATAGCGCACAGTGACAGCACCGGAAGCCAGAGCTCAGTACTGAGCTCCTGCCTCCGGCTGCCGCTGTCAACAGGGAGCCGGGCGCCCGCTGGTAACACAATCTCAGCGGGCGCCCGGCATCTCCCTGCATCGCCGGCCACACATTGGGTTAGGTGATCCAGAGGAGGCGGAACTGCGTTCCATCTCCAAGTGGAACTGACGGAATGCAGTTCCACCCTGTTCCGGCTCACTTGAACCCCTGCCATGCACCATTTTAGTTGCCTTTCTTTGTACAGTCTCTAATGTATTAATATCCTTTTGAAGATGTGGCCTCCAGAATTGAACGCCGTATTCTATATGAGGCCGTACCAATGGCCTATACAGTAGCATTATTACTTCTTTCTTACTGCTGCTTAAAGCATCAGGTCCATAGAGGTATGGGCTGGGAGGGTTAGTCCCGAAATGGAGGTCCATGAGTGAGTGAGAATCAGAGCTAGGGAGAAGCATGTCTGCTTCCAGTCACAGCCAGACCATAAGTCTACTACATTTTTTACCAACACAAGACACCATACCTACTCTGCATGGCATGATTACTGTGTGTGATCATAGTACAATTATTATTTTTTCAATAACATTTTATTTAATCTTGCACATAAACCACATTTGGTACAGTAACAAAAGAAAATGTAAATGTGATAGCAGACAATCCCCAATCCACTATTTGCAACCCTTTATTGACATTGGGCCTAATTTAGCATGGAACGAGGCTGCGGCAATGTTCGCATGCTGATGCCCTGTGAAGTGTGCACACACACAGAAGCAGCACTGCACATGCACACACTGTGAGATACGACGGCGTCTCACATCTGCGAACGCCTCTGCCTGATTGACAGAGGCGTTCCGGGGTGGGAAGGGGCATCGGGGCAGCGTTTAAGGAGAGTCGTGGTGGCGTTGGGGGGGGCGCAGTCTGGACAACACAGGCGTGTCTGGATCATTTGAGGGACGGGCCGCGGCAGCTGCGTGATAGCACACACAGACGTTGCAACCCAAAATATGTTGGGTAGCCGTCTGCCTTTGCAGCTGTGCTGCGTAGGCAGAAGGCTACCATAAACATGCGAAAGCATGTGTGCATATGTGTGGGGGGCTGGATCCGGCAGGCGAGGCGGACTTACCCTGTGCTGGGTGTCCACCCGCATGTTAGTGTAATGTATTGTAGATGAGCGATTTTTCGCACATCTACGATCCATGCTGA
Organism: Pseudophryne corroboree; assembly: GCF_028390025.1. NCBI lineage: Eukaryota > Metazoa > Chordata > Amphibia > Anura > Myobatrachidae > Pseudophryne > Pseudophryne corroboree. The sequence goes on along the minus strand of NC_086446.1, from coordinate 422,514,541 downwards.
ATCAACTCAAGCCCACAGTCTACCCATCTGCTAATGGTTATTTCCTGCAAGATAATGAACAAAGTCACAAAGCACATTGTCACGGCTAAGGTTGTTTGTGTATCCGGATTAAGTTGAGCTGCTGAGTTTTGGCTTGAGATACTAGGACGTAATTGGACAGGCTTAATATAGGATCTACTCATTCATAGATGTTAAACCCCCTATCGGCTGATGATTGCCCTGTGTGTTCAAATATATAACACCAAAACTTAAAATACTTTATATATTAAATAAAGACACAGAGACATAAATTTTGTCAGAAATTGTCAGCTATTTATTTAAATGAACTAATGCAATCCAATGACTGCATGAGATAATAAAATTTAAAGTATGGTGGCACGAAAGAACGGCTAAAACCAACTTAACCCCCGACCAAATCAAACCATCTAAAACACCAAAGGTATCCACTCAACCTTCTTCTTGACAACCCCCCGTAAAGGTGGTGAGGCTGCCCCCGTAAAGGTGGTCTAGCAGATGTATACCAGTCAACGAAGGTGAGCGCACCTAAAAATCAACCACCAATCTAACTCCAATCAATTTCCTAACCAACAACAGGTAACTTGCCGTTCTTTCCCACCACGAACAGTTCCACTAACTGAAAAACCGTAACCCAAAAACACCATAGCCGACGAAAAACTCCTTTACCAGAACCGCCCCTTAAGACTGAAACAAAAGAGGCTGACCCAGCCCCCTCGCCAGACTAATCATACCACTAGCCCACCCCTATACTCTATTCCTATAGGACCCTATAACTTCCACCCCTAAAGCTCAAAAACAGGCCTGCCCCCAGCCTATGGGGTTTAACCCACTCCTTTCCTATACAGTCAATTTGTTTCCTTAAACCCCCTATCTGCTGATGATTGCCCTGTGTTTTCAAATATATAACACCAAAACTTAAAATACTTTATATATTAAATAAAGACACGGAGACATACATTTTGGCAGAAATTGTCAGCTATTTATTTAAATGAACTAATGCAATCTAATGACTGCATGAGATAATAAAATTTAAAGTATGGTGGCACGAAAGAACGGCTGAAACCAACTTAACCCCTGACCAAATCAAACCATCTAAAACACCAAAGGTATCCACTCAACCTTCTTCTTGACTACCCCCCGTAAAGGTGGTGAGGCTGCCCCCGTAAAGGTGGTCTAGCAGATGTATACCAGTCAACGAAGGTGAGCACACCTAAAAATCAACCACCAATCTAACTCCAATAAATTTCCTAACCAACAACAGGTAACTTGCCGTTCTTTCCCGCCAACAGCGAGGTTCTGACTACAGAAACACGCTCCGCCACCATACCCCTAACCTAAAGAACCCACAACCGAAAACAGATCCTCAATAAACAAATGCAATCCCTCTCTAGCTAAGTGAACGCCATCTGGCCTAAACAAGTGGCAAGAACGAAATTTGATCCTTTGGTGCCAAACCACAGCACCTCCTTACGCTAAAACTGATTTAGCCACCGCTGAATTCACTTTCTTCCTGGCCCCATCAATCGCTCTACAATCAAACACTCCTCGCCAACATAAACGGGGCACCATACAAGACCACACCACTCTACAACTCGGCCAAGCCATCATAATCTCCTCCAAATCGTGCACCATCAACAACCGTAGATCCACCGCTTTTCCTTTCCCCAAATCATTTCCACCTAAGTGAATCACCAAAATCCTAGGCAAACCAAACCGACTAGCCTGTTCAAGAAGTTTGGCCTTCAACTCCCGCCAAAGCATACCCCTCACTCCTATCCACCTCACATCTGCCGACATTGGAAACCGCGGCTAGCCGCCCAAAAAATATATGAGTGACCAATCACCCAAATGCCAAACCTATCATTCCGCAAACCTACAAGGAGGGAAAAGGCAAAAAAAGATTAATTTCGTTTAAACCCACCAAAGAACTGAAAGTTGTGAATTAACTGTTCGAATACTGAGGATCTGCCAAAAAGAAAATTCTGTAAGGAATTCAATTTCCTGTGAAACAAGCTTCAGGCCAATCGAAGCAACATAAAGATACAAAAGGATAAATCAAAATAATAAAAGGAGGGAAGGAAGGGGAAGGGGAGGGGGGTGCATTAGGGAAGGAAAAAGGGGGGGGGATTAGGCTCACACAAAATAACTCGGCTGGAGGTGAAACTTAAAAACCTGCTGAGGGACTTATAATTAGAATCCAATTAGCCGAATTAAATATTAAGAAGCCAAATTCAGTCCGTCAGTTCAGGCAAAAAATTGTCAAAGAACTCCAGACCCCCACTGCCAACAGTGACGAGTAGCTAGCCATCCGAGTAGGGAGGACAGGGGAGACACACAAGACTGAAATGACAGAAACACATCTGAACATCCGAACTGTTAGTAAGAACAAACAACAACTTATTCAGAAAACGGCCGAATGTAACGCTTATAACTAGCCGACTTCCATCGGCCCAAAGCCTTAATTTCGGCCACCGAAAACCCTGCTGATGCCGCGGAGGTGGCGACTCCGATCCTAAATAAGTGCAAACCGAAATCATGAGGGGAAAGGCCCAGACCGGACAGGCAGCGCCTAAGCATCCAATTAAATTGATACCTAGTCAAAGGCAAACCATCATAATGTAGAAGCCAAGAACCCTCTACCGAAGGTCTCACCCACACATAACGATTAGCCAATGTCACCGGACAACACCTCCCATCAACCGATGGCGCTAAAGTGACCCATCGGCCCATACCTAACTGATCCGTTTTAGAACGACGCAGCCTGCACAGCAAAGACCCATCCCCCACTACCACATCGGAACGCAGCATAATAGAATCCGTTTGGAAGCCGCAACCAATTCAGACAACCTAAATGCCCCATGAAACGCCATGGAAAATGCCAATTCAAACAGGAGTGCTTCAAAACTCGTGGCCGCCACCTCTGCAACTACCCCAATAAGTGAAGGAAGTAGGGACGCATCAATAGGGCGCCTTCTATCTGGCGTAGTCGGCGCTGAACGCGCCCACCCCTTGATAGCCTTTGTTAAAAGGAAACTCTTCGTAAAATCTGGCAAACCCTTTAACTTTGAGAAAAAGGATATCCCTGCAAGGTACCGAGATACTACTGATCTCGATCTCCCTGTTACGAAGAGTTGCCAGACAAAAGCAAGCAGCAGCCGTCGACCCCTCTTACCTCTAGGCCCTTGGTCACGGGAATAATCTTCCCACTTCTTCCAGGCCCAGCGGTACACCTTGAGAGTGGCTGGGGCAAGAGATAGCTCAGCTAGCCCCTCCAGTCCGCCTCGATGATCTGCCAAACATAAGAGGGGCAGGGCACACCAACCGCATCAGCCTCTGGGGCTAATAATCGGAATCTATCCCACTGCCCTCTTGATAACGCGTCCGCAATGCCATTCTCAACCCCAGGAACATGCTGAGCCCGAAACAAAACGTTGAAATGCATGCATGTCAGCAGTAGCTGTGACAACACACGCAGAACATGCAGCGCCTTAGCTCTCTGATTGTTGACAGCATGTACGACTCCCCGATTATCGCAACGGAAGAGAATACTGCGATTGCTAAGCCGCTCACCCCAAATCTCCAAGGCGACCATAATGGGGAAAAGTTCCAGCAATAGAAGGTCATTCGTCAGACCCCTCTGTGACCAACCCCGCAGACCAAGGCGCAAAGTACCACAAACCAGCCGTGGACCGCTCCAGCTTACGGCAAAAAACCCTGCCCATAGGAATAACCCTACAGGCAAAGTTCAAAAGACCCAAATGAGATTCGGCCTGCCATAAAGTAACCTTACGACGCCCCACACACTGTCGAATCGACTCCCGAAGCTTCTCGACCTTGTCCCGAGGAAGTCGGCAAGCGCCTGCAGCGGTATCAATTTCGATACCCAGGAATGACAAACATGAGGTAGTCCCCTCTGTTTTGTCCTCCGCCACAGGTACCCCAAAATGCCTAAACAGTGCTCGTAAGGAGAACAAAAGCTCACTACACCGCAAAGAATCCGCGGGCCCCACACACAGGAAATCGTCAAGATAATGTGCTATCCCACGACCCCCACAAGAAAACTCCACGCACCAATGCAAAAATGTACTAAATTTCTCAAAAAACACGCAAGAAATGGAACACCCCATAGGCAAGCACTTGTCCACGAAGTATTCCCCATTGATGCGTAAACCCATGAATATGAATGACTCCGGGTGTAGCGGAAGTAAACGGAAGGCCGACTCAACATCAATCTTAGCCATGAGGGCCCCCGGGGCCACATGCCCGTACCATACCCAGAGCATCATCAAAAGACTGATAAACCACCGAACAATACTCCGGAGGAATAGCATCGTTAACTGACGACCCGGATGGATAAGACAAATGGTGAATGAGCCGAAACTTCCCTGGAGCTTTCTTGGGAACAACCCCCACTGGGGAAATTATTAAGTTCTCCACCGGCGGCTGCGCAAAGGGGCCCGCCATTCTTCCTGGCTGCACTTCCAAGTCGACCTTAGCCCGAAGAACTAAAGGAAACTCCCGCACCGATTGCAGGTTCCTGAGAGCCCGAACAACAACATCACCCTCAACTGGCAAACGAAAACCAAACTTAAAACCGCAAAAAAGAAAATCAGCGTCTACCCTATTTGGATACCAACCCAACCATTTGGACATGGCCTCCAAACGTATTGGGGTGGGCGCCCTAGTTAACGGCGGCACCACCGACTGCCTTATTGGCAGTGCTGCCGGCTGCCTTGGCCCCCTGTCGGCCGAATTGAAAACAATTGGCGGCGGGGTGGAAACCGTTGCATCACAAACAAAGGTGTCGAAAACGACACCGCTGCCCCATAGTGCAGGTAGAATTATTAAAAGCAAAGCATTTTCCTTTCGATGGAACTTGCCATGGTAAACGTCCGGATACCCCAAAACGTCGTGCAGTGGAAGGCTCCGTGCCCGCGCGCGCCGCAGAAACCCCCGCCGGCTGAGCGTCTGGCCCGCCCTTAGCGGCCTGCTTCGCATCCTGCGACCTCGTAACGTGAAGCCAAACCTCCACATCATTGCATCCAAAGTCACTGACATGGAGGCAATCATGCTTCTGTCTGAACTCCTTGTCGTACGCCCTCCACGCAGTGTCTTTCGATTGACGGTGCATGTCGTGAACCAGGTGTATGTACCTGATCACGTTCATGTGTTCCTCCGGCCGATCCTCCAATTAGCACGCCGCGAACACGCAAAACCCCGCCAACCAATTGTCGAAAGATCTAAAAGCCTCAACTCCTATGCCGCCTTTCGCTTGCGCCTCCTTAAAATCCTCCATCAGTGTGAAAACATCGACGTACTCCCCTTGATGAATTCGTTTTCTACAACTCTCGCGGAGCCCTCGCGAGACCGCAGTGTAGTCGCAATGAACTACGCCCAGCAAATTGCGACGCTTTCTGGCCCTACGCACGCTACCAGAAACCTTACGCCTTTTGCCCCGTCTATCTCGCCTTCGCGCCTCCCGCTGCGCATATTTATGAGCTCTCCTCTTTTCCTTCGCCGCGCTACTAACCGCCGATCGCACAGAAGAGGATGAAGAGGAAGAAGAACTGCTATACCCCCTGTATGAAGAGGAAGATGCACTCCCCCAACTCACATCAGAATCCTCCTCTAACTCACCTGACGTCCCAGACACAGACGGCGATGCCTCCCCTTCAACTAGGCCGTCATCGAGGTCCTCCCCTTCTGCCGCGTCTGAAAAAGATGGAAGAGCCGCCCCAGAGGCCGCAGCCCCACTGGCGGAATTTGAAGTCAACGAATTCCCCCTGGGGTCCCTAACACCGCCGGCCGTCGTGTTGCCCCCTAGTAAAGCTGCAGCAGCTCCTAAATTGCGGCAGGCTTCCAAAAACTGCGCCATGGCAGGACCGGAAGTGCCAGGCACAGAAATGCTATCCACCGGCGAAGGCACCGTCTGAGCATTCCCCGTGGACACAGCCGACATAAAAGGCGCCAATGCAGCGGCCATAACCGACACCACCGAAGAAACGGCAGAAGGGTCAAATGCCGCGGCTGCACTTCTCCCCCCTTTCAGTAGCTGCCCCAGCACCTCTGCCTACACTACACTGTCCTGCCTGCCTCCTAACAGGAATGGAGCCCCTGACTGCCAGATCCCTTGCTCCCCCTCCTACTCGTCCCGCTAATGCGGACTGCCGAGGCCCCACCCCCCTTTAACTGGTCCCAGACCATGGCCGCCGCCCCTTGTCTCCCCAGCCTCACTGTCTGCCTGGGAGCCTCTCCTGCCAGAATGTGGAGAGCTCCCTGGCAAACTCCCATGCTCACTGGCTGGCCGGCGCGCGCGCCCCCCCCCCCCCGCACAGCCATAGCACCGGAGGACCAGCGGCCACCGTGCCTCTGCCCGGTGCCTCCGCACCCCTAACTGAGTGCTCAGTTGACATGCGCCTCGTGCGTACATCCGCCCCGCCACGGCCGGAGAGGTAGTCCCGCCAGCGGGCTTCCCCGCTGCACTCCGCCGCCGGCCGCGCACCAACTCTCTCTCTACTTCCCCATCACTACCACCCGCTGCCCCGGACTGACCGTCCGGCGCCCGCAGGAGCAGAGGGGGAGAAACGCCGGCACGAGCCGCTGCGCGTCCCCGTACACGGGCACGCGCAGCGCTGCTGACAGCAGCACCAGCGCTCACATGCTGTGAGCCCCGACCAGAGGGGGATGCAAGACTGGGACCTGGAGAGTCCAGGTAACGGGCAGGGGTCCGGGGCAGGCGCTGAGGACGGGACATAGCGGCCAGAGAGCTGCTCCTACCTAAAACACTACCCACCTAATCACTAACGCCTACCCACACACTAACACTTAAAAGCTAACTCCCACCTACACACTTCTGCCCTTCTGAACTTCTGAACTTCCACTACACCTAACCGTAGGGAAAATCAGTGTAAAAGGGGGGATAAAGACTTTTATCACAATCCCAGGACAGCTCTTACCCGACCAAAGACTGAAACAAAAGAGGCTGACCCAGCCCCCTCACCAGACTAATCATATCACTAGCCCACCCCTATACTCTATTCCTATAGGACCCTATAACTTCCACCCCTAAAGCTCAAAAACAGGCCTGCCCCCAGCCTACGGGGTTTAACCCACTCCTTTCCTATACAGTCAATTAGTTTCCTGGCAGTTCGGCTATTCAGGAACACCTGACTGGATGCTGTTTCAGGTGAGTAGAGTTGAAGATGTGCTACCAGCTACATGGGGAACTGGAACACTGGGGTATTGGATTACCAGTGTGGTAGAATAGCTGGGAAGTTCATAACACTGAGGGTTCACTGTCACTGAGATGAGATTAACCAGTGAATCTGGAAATGCTGCAACAGATTTGCAGGAGCAGCTTTTCAGGAACGCTGGGATAAGCTGTACCAGCGAATTGGGAAATGCTGCAGTGGAGTTACAGAAGCAGCCCTTCAGGAACGCTGGGATAGGTTGTACCAGCTAATTGGGAAATGCTGCAATGTAGTTGCAGAAGCAGCCCTTCAGGAATGCTGGTATTGGCTGTACCAGCGAATTGGGAAATTATTATTATTATCCTTTATTTATATGGCGCCACAAGGGTTCCACAGCGCCCAGTTACAGAGTACATAAACAAATAATCAAACAGGAAAACAGCAACTTACAGTTGACGACAATATAGGACAAGTACAGGGTAAATAAACATAGCTACATCAGCAGATGACACTGGAATAAGTATCAGGTGGCAGAAGACTGCAGGATTTGGTGCAGTTGAAGATTATTAAAGTAAGAAAAAGGATAAGCACATGAGGGAAGAGGAATGCTGCAATTATTAACTGAGCAGACCTTCAGGATCACTGGGATTGGCTGTACTGGTGAATCTAGATATAATGCGATGATGAACTGAGCAACCGATCAGGATCACTGGGATTTGCTGTACCAGTGAATCCAGATATGCTGCGATGAGAAAGCTGAGCAGCTATTCAGGTTAGCTCAGGAAGCCAGAGAGTGCTAGAGATGGAAACTGCACTTGTCTAGAATCCAGCAGGAGAGTCAGGAGCTCACAGCAGGTTGATAGACAACAAAGCACTGGCAATTTGCCTGTGCTGAGATTCAGGATTTATACCCCGGGCTTGCTGCTGATTGGTGGTGATAATCACATGACTGTGAAGTGATTCCTGATTGGACTCTGTGTGTTCAGCTGATCGGAACTGTCATGGCGCCGTCCATGACTGGTTTTGGAGGGAATTGCCGACGAGGAGTGGGCAGTGGAGACCGACAATGGCCACCGGGCCTGGGAGTGCCGGTAATGGAGACCCAGCGCAGCAGCAGACAGCGCAGGATGTCAGATGAACCAGCAGATGACGGACAGTGCCTCAGAGTGCGGCGCAGGTAAGAGAGAACATGGCTGGGGAGTGCTAAATATCTCAAGCTTGTATCACAAACGGGACAATGATTTCAGTGTACTCCAGTTGCCTCTACCATCAATCTAATAGAGCACATTTTGGGATTTGGTGGAATGGGAGATTTGTAGCATGAATGAGCTGCTGACACATCTGCAGCAACTGTGTGATGCTATCATGCCAACATGGACCAGAATAAACATGGACCATGGATATCTAAGGTATATTTCCAGCACCTTATTGAATCTATACCAGAAGGAATTGAGGCTGTTCTGTGGGCAAAGGGGGTCCTACTCAGTACTAAAAATGTGTATCTAATATAGAGGCTGAATCCAAGTCGAACGCAAAGGACTGTATCTGTGGTCAACCATAGAAGCCTGGTTTACTACCTTATGCTAATGCAAGAATCCATCCATCCATCACTGGTGATTGCATTAGAGATGAGCGCCTGAAATTTTTCGGGTTTTGTGTTTTGGTTTTGGGTTCGGTTCCGCGGCCGTGTTTTGGGTTCGAACGCGTTTTGGCAAAACCTCACCGAATTATTTTTGTCGGATTCGGGTGTGTTTTGGATTCGGGTGTTTTTTTCAAAAAACCCTAAAAAACAGCTTAAATCATAGAATTTGGGGGTAATTTTGATCCCAAAGTATTATTAACCTCAAAAAACATAATTTACACTCATTTTCAGCCTATTCTGAACACATCACACCTCACAATATTATTTTTAGTCCTAAAATTTGCACCGAGGTCGCTGTGTGAGTAAGATAAGCGACCCTAGTGGCCGACACAAACACCGGGCCCATCTAGGAGTGGCACTGCAGTGTCACGCAGGATGTCCCTTCCAAAAAACCCTCCCCAAACAGCACATGACGCAAAGAAAAAAAGAGGCGCAATGAGGTAGCTGACTGTGTGAGAAAGATAAGCGACCCTAGTGGCCGACACAAACACCGGGCCCATCTAGGAGTGGCACTGCAGTGTCACGCAGGATGGCCCTTCCAAAAAACCCTCCCCAAACAGCACATGACGCAAAGAAAAAAAGAGGCGCAATGAGGTAGCTGTGTGAGTAAGATTAGCGACCCTAGTGGCCGACACAAACACCGGGCCCATCTAGGAGTGGCACTGCAGTGTCACGCAGGATGTCCCTTCCAAAAAACCCTCCCCAAACAGCACATGACGCAAAGAAAAAAAGAGGCGCAATGAGGTAGCTGACTGTGTGAGAAAGATAAGCGACCCTAGTGGCCGACACAAACACCGGGCCCATCTAGGAGTGGCACTGCAGTGTCATGCAGGATGGCCCTTCCAAAAAACCCTCCCCAAACAGCACATGACGCAAAGAAAAAAAGAGGCGCAATGAGGTAGCTGACTGTGTGAGTAAGATTAGCGACCCTAGTGGCCGACACAAACACCGGGCACATCTAGGAGTGGCACTGCAGTGTCACGCAGGATGTCCCTTCCAAAAAACCCTCCCCAAACAGCACATGACGCAAAGAAAAAAAGAGGCGCAATGAGGTAGCTGTGTGAGTAAGATTAGCGACCCTAGTGGCCGACACAAACACCGGGCCCATCTAGGAGTGGCACTGCAGTGTCACGCAGGATGTCCCTTCCAAAAAACCCTCCCCAATCAGCACATGATGCAAAGAAAAAGAAAAGAAAAAAGAGGTGCAAGATGGAATTATCCTTGGGCCCTCCCACCCACCCTTATGTTGTATAAACAAAACAGGACATGCACACTTTAACCAACCCATCATTTCAGTGACAGGGTCTGCCACACGACTGTGACTGATATGACGGGTTGGTTTGGACCCCCCCCAAAAAAGAAGCAATTAATCTCTCCTTGCACAAACTGGCTCTACAGAGGCAAGATGTCCACCTCATCTTCACCCTCCGATATATCACCGTGTACATCCCCCTCCTCACAGATTATCAATTCGTCCCCACTGGAATCCACCATCTCAGCTCCCTGTGTACTTTGTGGAGGCAATTGCTGCTGGTCAATGTCTCCGCGGAGGAATTGATTATAATTCATTTTAATGAACATCATCTTCTCCACATTTTCTGGATGTAACCTCGTACGCCGATTGCTGACAAGGTGAGCGGCGGCACTAAACACTCTTTCGGAGTACACACTTGTGGGAGGGCAACTTAGGTAGAATAAAGCCAGTTTGTGCAAGGGCCTCCAAATTGCCTCTTTTTCCTGCCAGTATAAGTACGGACTGTGTGACGTGCCTACTTGGATGCGGTCACTCATATAATCCTCCACCATTCTATCAATGTTGAGAGAATCATATGCAGTGACAGTAGACGACATGTCCGTAATCGTTGTCAGGTCCTTCAGTCCGGACCAGATGTCAGCATCAGCAGTCGCTCCAGACTGCCCTGCATCACCGCCAGCGGGTGGGCTCGGAATTCTGAGCCTTTTCCTCGCACCCCCAGTTGCGGGAGAATGTGAAGGAGGAGATGTTGACAGGTCGCGTTCCGCTTGACTTGACAATTTTGTCACCAGCAGGTCTTTCAACCCCAGCAGACCTGTGTCTGCCGGAAAGAGAGATCCAAGGTAGGCTTTAAATCTAGGATCGAGCACGGTGGCCAAAATGTAGTGCTCTGATTTCAACAGATTGACCACCCGTGAATCCTTGTTAAGCGAATTAAGGGCTGCATCCACAAGTCCCACATGCCTAGCGGAATCGCTCCGTGTTAGCTCCTTCTTCAATGCCTCCAGCTTCTTCTGCAAAAGCCTGATGAGGGGAATGACCTGACTCAGGCTGGCAGTGTCTGAACTGACTTCACGTGTGGCAAGTTCAAAGGGCATCAGAACCTTGCACAACGTTGAAATCATTCTCCACTGCACTTGAGACAGGTGCATTCCACCTACTATATCGTGCTCAATTGTATAGGCTTGAATGGCCTTTTGCTGCTCCTCCAACCTCTGAAGCATATAGAGGGTTGAATTCCACCTCGTTACCACTTCTTGCTTCAGATGATGGCAGGGCAGGTTCAGTAGTTTTTGGTGGTGCTCCAGTTTTCTGTACGTGGTGCCTGTACGCCGAAAGTGTCCCGCAATTCTTCTGGCCACCGACAGCATCTCTTGCACGCCCCTGTCGTTTTTTAAAAAATTCTGCACCACCAAATTCAAGGTATGTGCAAAACATGGGACGTGCTGGAATTGGCCCAGATTTAATGCACACACAATATTGCTGGCGTTGTCCGATGCCACAAATCCACAGGAGAGTCCAATTGGGGTAAGCCATTCCGCGATGATCTTCCTCAGTTGCCGTAAGAGGTTTTCAGCTGTGTGCGTATTCTGGAAAGCGGTGATACAAAGCGTAGCCTGCCTAGGAAAGAGTTGGCGTTTGCGAGATGCTGCTACTGGTGCCGCCGCTGCTGTTCTTGCGGCGGGAGTCCATACATCTACCCAGTGGGCTGTCACAGTCATATAGTCCTGACCCTGCCCTGCTCCACTTGTCCACATGTCCGTGGTTAAGTGGACATTGGGTACAGCTGCATTTTTTAGGACACTGGTGACTCTTTTTCTGAGGTCTGTGTACATTTTCGGTATCGCCTGCCTAGAGAAATGGAACCTAGATGGTATTTGGTACCGGGGACACAGTACCTCCAACAAGTCTCTAGTTGGCTCTGCAGTAATGATGGATACCGGAACCACGTTTCTCACCACCCAGGATGCCAAGGCCTCAGTTATCCGCTTTGCAGTAGGATGACTGCTGTGATATTTCATCTTCCTCGCAAAGGACTGTTGAACAGTCAATTGCTTACTGGAAGTAGTACAAGTGGGCTTACGACTTCCCCTCTGGGATGACCATCGACTCCCAGCGGCAACAACAGCAGCGCCAGCAGCAGTAGGCGTTACACGCAAGGATGCATCGGAGGAATCCCAGGCAGGAGAGGACTCGTCAGACTTGCCAGTGACATGGCCTGCAGGACTATTGGCATTCCTGGGGAAGGAGGAAATTGACACTGAGGGAGTTGGTGGGGTGGTTTGCGTGAGCTTGGTTACAAGAGGAAGGGATTTACTGGTCAGTGGACTGCTTCCGCTGTCACCCAAAGTTTTTGAACTTGTCACTGACTTATTATGAATGCGCTGCAGGTGACGTATAAGGGAGGATGTTCCGAGGTGGTTAACGTCCTTACCCCTACTTATTACAGCTTGACAAAGGGAACACACGGCTTGACACCTGTTGTCCGCATTTCTGGTGAAATACCTCCACACCGAAGAGCTGATTTTTTTGGTATTTTCACCTGGCATGTCAACGGCCATATTCCTCCCACGGACAACAGGTGTCTCCCCGGGTGCCTGACTTAAACAAACCACCTCACCATCAGAATCCTCCTGGTCAATTTCCTCCCCAGCGCCAGCAACACCCATATCCTCCTCATCCTGGTGTACTTCAACACTGACATCTTCAATCTGACTATCAGGAACTGGACTGCGGGTGCTCCTTCCAGCACTTGCAGGGGGCGTGCAAATGGTGGAAGGCGCATGCTCTTCACCTCCAGTGTTGGGAAGGTCAGGCATCGCAACCGACACAATTGGACTCTCCTTGTGGATTTGGGATTTCGAAGAACGCACAGTTCTTTGCGGTGCTTTTGCCAGCTTGAGTCTTTTCAGTTTTCTAGCGAGAGGCTGAGTGCTTCCATCCTCATGTGAAGCTGAACCACTAGCCATGAACATAGGCCAGGGCCTCAGCCGTTCCTTGCCACTCCGTGTGGTAAATGGCATATTGGCAAGTTTACGCTTCTCCTCCGACAATTTTATTTTAGGTTTTGGAGTCCTTTTTTTTCTGATATTTGGTGTTTTGGATTTGACATGCTCTGTACTATGACATTGGGCATCGGCCTTGGCAGACGACGTTGCTGGCATTTCATCGTCTCGGCCATGACTAGTGGCAGCAGCTTCAGCACGAGGTGGAAGTGGATCTTGATCTTTCCCTAATTTTGGAACCTCAACTTTTTTGTTCTCCATATTTTATAGGCAGAACTAAAAGGCACCTCAGGTAAACAATGGAGATGGATGGATTGGATACTAGTATTGGATACCTGCCGACTGCCGACACAGAGGTAGCCACAGCCGTGAACTACCGCACTGTACACTGGTTGATAAAGAGATAGTAGTATACTCGTAACAACTAGTATGACACTATGACGACGGTATAAAGAATGAAAAAAAAACCACGGTTAGGTGGTATATATTATAATAATAATACAATTATGGATGGACGGACTGCCTGCCGACTGCCGACACAGAGGTAGCCACAGCCGTGAACTACCGCACTGTACACTGGTTGTTAAAGAGATAGTAGTATACTCGTAACAACTAGTATGACACTATGACGACGGTATAAAGAATGAAAAAAAAACCACGGTTAGGTGGTATATATTATAATAATAATACAATTATGGATGGACGGACTGCCTGCCGACTGCCGACACAGAGGTAGCCACAGCCGTGAACTACCGCACTGTACACTGGTTGATAAAGAGATAGTAGTATACTCGTAACAACTAGTATGACACTATGACGACGGTATAAAGAATGAAAAAAAAACCACGGTTAGGTGGTATATATTATAATAATAATACAATTATGGATGGACGGACTGCCTGCCGACTGCCGACACAGAGGTAGCCACAGCCGTGAACTACCGCACTGTACACTGGTTGATAAAGAGATAGTAGTATACTCGTAACAACTAGTATGACACTATGACGACGGTACAAAGAATGAAAAAAAAACCACGGTTAGGTGGTATATATTATAATAATAATACAATTATGGATGGACGGACTGCCTGCCGACTGCCGACACAGAGGTAGCCACAGCCGTGAACTACCGCACTGTACACTGGTTGATAAAGAGATAGTAGTATACTCGTAACAACTAGTATGACACTATGACGGTATAAAGAATGAAAAAAAAACCACGGTTAGGTGGTATATATTATAATAATAATACAATTATGGATGGACGGACTGCCTGCCGACTGCCGACACAGAGGTAGCCACAGCCGTGAACTACCGCACTGTACACTGGTTGATAAAGAGATAGTAGTATACTCGTAACAACTAGTATGACACTATGACGACGGTATAAAGAAAGAAAAAAAAATACCACAGTTAGGTGGTATATATTATAATAATAATACAATTATGGATGGACGGACTGCCTGCCGACTGCCGACACAGAGGTAGCCACAGCCGTGAACTACCGCACTGTACACTGGTTGATAAAGAGATAGTAGTATACTCGTAACAACTAGTATGACACTATGACGACGGTATAAAGAATGAAAAAAAAAACCACGGTTAGGTGGTATATATTATAATAATAATACAATTATGGATGGACGGACTGCCTGCCGACTGCGACACAGAGGTAGCCACAGCCGTGAACTACCGCACTGTACACTGGTTGATAAAGAGATAGTAGTATACTCGTAACAACTAGTATGACACTATGACGACGGTATAAAGAATGAAAAAAAAACCACGGTTAGGTGGTATATATTATAATAATAATACAATTATGGATGGACGGACTGCCTGCCGACTGCCGACACAGAGGTAGCCACAGCCGTGAACTACCGCACTGTACACTGGTTGATAAAGAGATAGTAGTATACTCGTAACAACTAGTATGACACTATGACGACGGTATAAAGAATGAAAAAAAAACCACGGTTAGGTGGTATATATTATAATAATAATACAATTATGGATGGACGGACTGCCTGCCGACTGCCGACACAGAGGTAGCCACAGCCGTGAACTACCGCACTGTACACTGGTTGATAAAGAGATAGTAGTATACTCGTAACAACTAGTATGACACTATGACGACGGTATAAAGAATGAAAAAAAAACCACGGTTAGGTGGTATATATTATAATAATAATACAATTATGGATGGACGGACTGCCTGCCGACTGCCGACACAGAGGTAGCCACAGCCGTGAACTACCGCACTGTACACTGGTTGATAAAGAGATAGTAGTATACTCGTAACAACTAGTATGACACTATGACAACGGTATAAAGAAAGAAAAAAAAATACCACGGTTAGGTGGTATATATTGTAATACAATTATGGATGGACGGACTGCCTGCCGAGCTCCGACTGCCGACACAGAGGTAGCCACAGCCGTGAACTACCGCACTGTACTGTGTCTGCTGCTAATATAGACTGGTTGATAAAGAGATAGTATACAATACATACAACAATATACTACTATACTGGTGGTCAGGCACTGGTCACCACTAGTCACACTGGCAGTGGCACTCCTGCAGCAAAAGTGTGCACTGTTTAATTTTAAATTAATATAATATTATGTACTCCTGGGGGCTCCTGCTATAACAACCTGCAGTGCTCCCCAGTCTCCCCCACAATTATTATAAGCTTTGCCTTTTATACATTGATGTGCAGCACACTGGGCTGAGCTGAGTGCACACAGACTGAGTCACACTGTGTGACTGGCTGCTGCTGTGTATCGTTTTTTTTCAGGCAGAGAACGGATATAGCAGAGAACGGATATATTAAAATAAATAAAAGTTAACTAACAACAACTGCACTGGTCACTGTGGTAAACTCTGTCTGACTCTGCACAATCTCTCTCTCTCTTCTAATCTAATTTCTAATGGAGAGGACGCCAGCCACGTCCTCTCCCTATCAATCTCAATGCACGTGTGAAAATGGCGGCGACGCGCGGCTCCTTATATAGAATCCGAGTCTCGCGAGAATCCGACAGCGTCATGATGACGTTCGGGGCGCGCTCGGGTTAACCGAGCAAGGCGGGAGGATCCGAGTCTGCTCGGACCCGTGAAAAAAACATGAAGTTCGTGCGGGTTCGGATTCAGAGAAACCGAACCCGCTCATCTCTAGATTGCATGTGTGCAATTGGTAAGCTGTGCCACCCATGTATTTTATGCCAGATGCTGCAGTTGTCATCATTAGTATGGGCCCCATGCTAGGTGTAGGAGACCAATCAGAAACAGTTGTCCCATGACACTCCCACAAGTCAGGGTGGTTATGCATGATCGCATTGTTACTGCCCAGTCCTAGCCCTGAAACACCCAATATCATGGAAAGACAGATCCAGGCAAGTTCTGTCCTCTTAATAGGACTGACATATGTAAAACTGTGTAAATTTGCATCCACACATGATCTATATGCAAAAACTCGCTGTTTGCGCTCATGCAAGGAGATCCATCTAAATCATGTCCTATAACTTTAAAGCCAGTCTACAGGGTTCACCTCCCCTGAATCACACCTGATATTGCCACTCACTGTTATGCTGGCCATATATTAGGATGACCAGCATCCGATCCGATTCCTCATAAGATTTCCCTAGCACATGATTTGGAGTTTTATGTGCATACAATGAAGCATACAATCTATCAATCGATTGTGTGCCTCACAAAAAGTATGTGATCACCTAATGCCACTCAAAAATGATGCTAATCGTATACGATGCATTGTACGTGCATAAAACAAGGGGCTTAATTCAGACCTGATCTGAAAAGCAAACTTTTTCTCTAATGGGCAAAACCATGTTCAGAGAGAGTTAGATTTGGATGGGTTATTTTCTTTCTGTGCAGGGTAAATACTGGCTGCCTTATTTTTACACTGCAATTTAGGTTTCAGTTTGAACACCCCCCACCCAAATCTAACTCTCTCTGCACATGTTATATCTGCCTCCCCCCTGCAGTGCACATGGTTTTGCTCAATAGAGAAAAAGTTTGCTGTTGCGATCAGGTCTGAATTAGGCCTAAGGAATGATGTGCATACGATTACGACGGATAATATGGGTTGCACATATGATCTGAAGATGTGACATGCAACCCACGGGGCCACGCATCGCACTGCAATCATACCCAAAACACATACGATGTGCACACAATGCATTATACGACGCGTCTAAATCATACATTCGTACACAATATCGCACTAGTATATGTCCAGCTTTACACACCCTTCTAATTAACACACATTATCCTCCTGTATGCCTTAATCTTTCACTGCACTTATCTCAGCCTGTTTCTGAGACCTTTTGTGTCCCCCTACATTTCCCATGGGCTTTATTCTGATACTGTACACATAAAAATCCAGCAAACTTCAAATATGTCACCTGTCATCTATCACTTTCAGTATTTTTTTAAATGTGCAATATGGAATGCATGGTATGTATTCATCCATGACCTCTTCCAAAACATCCCCACCGTTCAGTTCTGGCCATAACAGAAGCATACCTCCCAACATGACCCTCTCCAGGAGGGACAGAATGCTCTCGGCTTCCCTCTTAATTTATGATTGCCATCACCTGTGCTGAAACACCTTTCTTATCCATTACCTGTTCAACACAGCTTCCGGTTTCGGCTGTGATGTGAGAACAGCGTGAGGAAGGAGCTCCGCTGCTGCCCGCCGGACAACACCGTTTACCAGGCTATCAGCCTCCACTACTGCCCGCACTCACGACCACTCCTATAAAGGGTAATCTGAAGGCTGCATGGAGCGGTATCTAGCGCCTGCTCCGATGATGAAAAAGGAGCAGAAGAAAGAAAAGGAGAAGCGCCGCCAGGAGCTCAAAATGGCGCAGGACGCCGGAGCTTCAGAAATGGCCCCCTCCTCCTCCTCTCTCTCACAGCGCCCCATAGCAGAAGACAAGGCACCAACAGAAACAGTGGTTCCTGCTCTTACTGCACACTTCGGGGAACAGGTACTATTTACTCCTACTGTGCCTGTCACATATAGTGACATGGTTGGAGCTATCCGCTTAGCAATGGGCCCTTTATTACAAACCCAGACAGCAGATATCAATAATCAGCTTGCCCAACTTACCCATCGTGTACTGCAGTCTGAGCAAAGGGCTGGTGAAATGTTTCAGGATGTATCTGTGCTCAAGCAGGATATGGCACATGTGACTAAGTCTCATCATCAGATATGGAATAAATTAGATGACCTTGAAAATAGGTCACGCAGATCGAATCTACGTGTGATTGGCCTCCCTGAAACCCTCAAAGGTCCTGCGTTGTATACTTTTCTTCGAGTCACTCTGCCTGAGATTCTTAATATTTCTGATACCTGTCGAGATATGGTTATAGAGCGAGCACACAGAGTGGGTGCACAAAAAAATTATGATGGCGCCAGGCCTAGAGTGGTACTGTTTACATGTCTCAATCTCCTGCATAAGGAAGATATATGGAAAGTTTTCCAAAAAATACGTAATATTTCCTGGGATTCTCACAAAATCCTCATATTTCAGGATTATTCGGTGGAACTCTCTAAAGCATGAAAGGTATTTTCACCCTTGTGTTCACACCTTGGGGGTAATTCCAAGTTGATCGCAGCAGGAATTCTGTTAGCAGCTGGGCAAAACCATGTGCACTGCAGGGGAGGCAGATATAACATGTGCAGAGAGAGTTAGATTTGGGTGTGGTGAGTTCAATCTGCAATCTAATTTGCAGTGTAAAAATAAAGCAGCCAGTATTATTTACCCTGCACAGAAATAAAATAACCCACCCAAATCTAACTCTCTCTGCAAATGTTATATCTGCCACACCTGCAGTGCACATGGTTTTGCCCAACTGCTAAAAAATTTCCTGCTGCGATCAACTTGGAATTACCCCCCTTGTTCAAAGTAATAGGAAATTCTCCTTACTATACCCAGCACGTCTGCGCATCTATACCGGCACCTCATTTACTGATTTCCTCTCTGTAGCAGATGCTGAAGCATTTTTAAAAGAAGAAGAGGAGTCCGCCGTGTACACTGCTAATGTTGCTGCAGATACCTAACATGTGGGGTAATTCCAAGTTGATCGCAGCAGCAAATATGTTAGCAGTTGGGCAAAACCATGTGCACTGCAGGGGAGGCAGATTTAACATGTGCAGAGAGAGTTAGATTTGGGTGGGGTGTGTTCAATCTGCAATCTAATTTGCAGTGTAAAAATAAAGCAGCCAGTATTTACCCTGCACAGAAATAAAATAACCCACCCAAATCTAACTCTTTCTGCACATGTTATATCTGCCTCCCCTGCAGTGCACATGGTTTTGCACAACTGCTAACAAAATTCCTGCTGCGATCAACTTGGAATTACCCCCTATATAACTTTCTTCTCCATAACACTAACCTGTTCAACACAGGTGCCAGAAATCATACATTAAGAGGAAAGCCCAGGAGCAGAGCAGTTTGTCCCTCCTGGAGAGGGCCATGTTGGGAGGTATGCAGAAGTGGTTTAAACCTGCAGGCTTTTCACATGGTGGAGTGGTGGTGGGGACACTCCTTTCCCCATATAGTACATTCACTCACATTGGCATCTTTTGAAGTACATATTTTCTGTGTTTTCAGACCTTAATCTGTATGCATATCTTAATCTATCATATCCCTAGATCAGTGGTTCCCAGACTCGGTCCTCAAGGAGTATCAAAGATCCAGGTTTTAAGTATATCAATGCTTGGCCACAGGTGACTTACTTAATACCTCAGTCAATATAATTTAACCATCTGTGCTGAGCCAAGGATATCTTTAAAACCTGGATTGTTAGTGCTCCTTGAGGACTTCGTTTGGGAACCACTTTTCTAGATCATCTCAGAATTTCCTTAAACATCTGTCAGCCTGGCTCCATTATTTCTTTGGTATCTCCAAGCTTGCAACATCCCCATTCATAACCCATACTCTCCTTCTTTCGCAAAACTATGGGCCTGATTCAGGTTTGTTAGCAAAGCAAAAAGGCACACAACTGGGCAAAACCATGCTGCACTGCCAGGGCCGTTTCTTGAGGCAGGCAAGCAGTGCAAACGCACTGGGCGCCCGCCGCGGCACTAACTGTGGCTCCCTGCTTCCCCCTCCTATTTCTCCCCGAGTAACCCGCTCGGGGAGCGGAGTTTAACGGACTGACGCGGTTGCGTCGTTACGTCACGACGCAACCCCGTCACTCCGTGAAACTCCCCCCCCCCCGAGCTGAGTACAGAGGGGGATCCAAGTTAGGAAGAGGGAAAGACCGGAGCGAGGAGCGACTGGTGAGGCGGGCCAAAGAGCGGTAATCGCCTCTGTAAGTATTCTCTCTCTCTCTCTCTCTTAATGTGTAAAATGGGGACACCTGCCGTAATGTGTGAAATGGGGACTCTTGCCTGCCGTAGTGTGGGGATTTAATGTATCAAGGGCATTGCGGTGTGTGGCATAATATGGTAGAATTTTTGTTTCCTGTGGTGGTCGTGATCTGTTGGAGCAGGGTCAAAAACTGGATTGTGAGGTAGTCTTTTCAGACGAGGCCATGCCCATTTAAATGAGGCCACACCCATTTAGATGAGGCCATGCCCCCTTGCCGGGTGCGCGCGCAAGTTTTTTTTTTAAATCTAGGTGTGTGGGGGGGGCGGGCACATTTTTTTATGTCATGGGGGGGCGCATTTTTAAATCTCGCACTGGGAGCCAAATTGGCTAGAAACTAGAGATGAGCGGGTTCGGTTTCTCTGAATCCGAACCCGCACGAACTTCATGTTTTTTTTCACGGGTCCGAGCGACTCGGATCTTCCCGCCTTGCTCGGTTAACCCGAGCGCGCCCGAACGTCATCATGACGCTGTCGGATTCTCGCGAGACTCGGATTCTATATAAGGAGCCGCGCGTCGCCGCCATTTTCACACGTGCATTGAGATTGATAGGGAGAGGACGTGGCTGGCGTCCTCTCCATTTAGATTAGAAGAGAGAGAGAGAGAGATTGACCTGATTTACTGGAGCTTAGGAGTACTGTAGAACTGTAGAGAGTGCAGAGTTTACTAGTGACTGACCACAGTGACCACCAGACAGTGCAGTTTTATTTAATATATCCGTTCTCTGCCTGAAAAAAACGATACACAGTGACTCAGTCACATACCATATCTGTGTGCACTGCTCAGCCCAGTGTGCTGCATCATCTATGTATATATCTGACTGTGCTCAGCTCACACATCTTATAATTGTGGGGGAGACTGGGGAGCACTGCAGTGCCAGTTATAGGTTATAGCAGGAGCCAGGAGTACATATTATTATTAAAATTAAACAGTGCACACTTTTGCTGCAGGAGTGCCACTGCCAGTGTGACTGACCAGTGACCTGACCACACTGACCACCAGTATAGTTAGTAGTATAGTATACTATATTGTGATTGCCTGAAAAAGTTAAACACTCGTATCTGACTGTGCTCAGCTCACACATCTTATAATTGTGGGGGAGACTGGGGAGCACTGCAGTGCCAGTTATAGGTTATAGCAGGAGCCAGGAGTACATATTATTATTAAAATTAAACAGTGCACACTTTTGCTGCAGGAGTGCCACTGCCAGTGTGACTGACCAGTGACCACCTGACCACACTGACCACCAGTATAGTTAGTAGTATAGTATACTATATTGTGATTGCCTGAAAAAGTTAAACACTCGTCGTGTGACTTCACTTGTGTGGTGTTTTTTTTTTTATTCTATAAAAAACTCATTCTGCTGACAGACAGTGTCCAGCAGGTCCGTCATTATATAATATATACCTGTCCGGCTGCAGTAGTGATATATATATTTTTTTTATATCATTATTTATCATCCAGTCGCAGCAGACACAGTACGGTAGTTCACGGCTGTAGCTACCTCTGTGTCGGCACTCGGCAGTCCGTCCATAATTGTATACCACCTACCCGTGTTTTTTTTTTCTTTCTTCTTTATACATACATACTACTACTACATCTCTTTATCAACCAGTCTATATTAGCAGCAGACACAGTACAGTACGGTAGTCCACGGCTGTAGCTACCTCTGTGTCGGCACTCGGCAGTCCGTCCATAATTGTATACCACCTACCCGTGGTTTTTTTTTCTTTCTTCTTTATACATACATACATACTACTACTACATCTCTTTATCAACCAGTCTATATTAGCAGCAGACACAGTACAGTACGGTAGTCCACGGCTGTAGCTACCTCTGTGTCGGCACTGGGCAGTCCGTCCATAATTGTATACCACCTACCCGTGGTTTTTTTTTCTTTCTTCTTTATACATACATACTACTACTACATCTCTTTATCAACCAGTCTATATTAGCAGCAGACACAGTACAGTACGGTAGCCCACGGCTGTAGCTACCTCTGTGTCGGCACTGGGCAGTCCGTCCATAATTGTATACCACCTACCCGTGGTTTTTTTTTCTTTCTTCTTTATACATACATACTACTACTACTACATCTCTTTATCAACCAGTCTATATTAGCAGCAGACACAGTACAGTACGGTAGTCCACGGCTGTAGCTACCTCTGTGTCGGCACTGGGCAGTCCATCCATAATTGTATACCACCTACCCGTGGTTTTTTTTTCTTTCTTCTTTATACATACATACTACTACTACATCTCTTTATCAACCAGTCTATATTAGCAGCAGACACAGTAAGTACGGTAGTCCACGGCTGTAGCTACCTCTGTGTCGGCACTGGGCAGTCCGTCCATAATTGTATACCACCTACCCGTGTTTTTTTTTTCTTTCTTCTTTATACATACATACATACTACTACTACTACTACATCTCTTTATCAACCAGTCTATATTAGCAGCAGGCACAGTACAGTACGGTAGTCCACGGCTGTAGCTACCTCTGTGTCGGCACTGGGCAGTCCGTCCATAATTGTATACCACCTACCCGTGTTTTTTTTTTTCTTTCTTCTTTATACATACATACTACTACTACATCTCTTTATCAACCAGTCTATATTAGCAGCAGACACAGTACAGTACGGTAGTCCACGGCTGTAGCTACCTCTGTGTCGGCACTCAGCAGTCCGTCCATAATTGTATACCACCTACCCGTGGTTTTTTTTTCTTTCTTCTTTATACATACATACTACTACTACATCTCTTTATCAACCAGTCTATATTAGCAGCAGACACAGTACAGTACGGTAGTCCACGGCTGTAGCTACCTCTGTGTCGGCACTCGGCAGTCCATCCATAATTGTATACTAGTATCCATCCATCTCCATTGTTTACCTGAGGTGCCTTTTAGTTGTGCCTATTAAAATATGGAGAACAAAAATGTTGAGGTTCCAAAATTAGGGAAAGATCAAGATCCACTTCCACCTCGTGCTGAAGCTGCTGCCACAAGTCATGGCCGAGACGATGAAATGCCAGCAACGTCGTCTGCCAAGGCCGATGCCCAATGTCATAGTACAGAGCATGTCAAATCCAAAACACCAAATATCAGTAAAAATAGGACTCCAAAACCTAAAATAAAATTGTCGGAGGAGAAGCGTAAACTTGCCAATATGCCATTTACCACACGGAGTGGCAAGGAACGGCTGAGGCCCTGGCCTATGTTCATGGCTAGTGGTTCAGCTTCACATGAGGATGGAGGCACTCAGGCTCTCGCTAGAAAAATGAAAAGACTCAAGCTGGCAAAAGCAGTAGCACCGCAAAGAACTGTGCGTTCTTCGAAATCCCAAATCCACAAGGAGAGTCCAATTGTGTCGGTTGCGATGCCTGACCTTCCCAACACTGGACGTGAAGAGCATGCGCCTTCCACCATTTGCACGCCCCCTGCAAGTGCTGGAAGGAGCACCCGCAGTCCAGTTCCTGATAGTCAGATTGAAGATGTCAGTGTTGAAGTACACCAGGATGAGGAGGATATGGGTGTTGCTGGCGCTGGGGAGGAAATTGACCAGGAGGATTCGGATGGTGAGGTGGTTTGTTTAAGTCAGGCACCCGGGGAGACACCTGTTGTCCGTGGGAGGAATAGGGCCGTTGACATGCCTGGTGAAAATACCAAAAAAATCAGCTCTTCGGTGTGGAAGTATTTCACCAGAAATGCGGACAACAGGTGTCAAGCCGTGTGTTCCCTTTGTCAAGCTGTAATAAGTAGGGGTAAGGAGGTTAACCACCTCGGAACATCCTCCCTTATACGTCACCTGCAGCGCATTCATAATAAGTCAGTGACAAGTTCAAAAACTTGGGCCGACAGCGGAAGCAGTCCACTGACCAGTAAATCCCTTCCTCTTGTAACCAAGCTCACGCAAACCACCCCACCAACTCCCTCAGTGTCAATTTCCTCCTTCCCCAGGAATGCCAATAGTCCTGCAGGCCATGTCACTGGCAATTCTGACGAGTCCTCTCCTGCCTGGGATTCCTCCGATGCATCCTTGCGTGTAACGCCTACTGCTGCTGGCGCTGCTGTTGTTGCTGCTGGGAGTCGATGGTCATCCCAGAGGGGAAGTCGTAAGCCCACTTGTACTACTTCCAGTAAGCAATTGACTGTCCAACAGTCCTTTGCGAGGAAGATGAAATATCACAGCAGTCATCCTGTTGCAAAGCGGATAACTGAGTCCTTGACAACTATGTTGGTGTTAGACGTGCGTCCGGTATCCGCCGTTAGTTCACAGGGAACTAGACAATTTATTGAGGCAGTGTGCCCCCGTTACCAAATACCATCTAGGTTCCACTTCTGTAGGCAGGCGATACCGAGAATGTACACGGACGTCAGAAAAAGACTCACCAGTGTCCTAAAAAATGCAGTTGTACCCAATGTCCACTTAACCACGGACATGTGGACAAGTGGAGCAGGGCAGGGTCAGGACTATATGACTGTGACAGCCCACTGGGTAGATGTATGGACTCCCGCCGCAAGAACAGCAGCGGCGGCACCAGTAGCAGCATCTCGCAAACGCCAACTCTTTCCTAGGCAGGCTACGCTTTGTATCACCGCTTTCCAGAATACGCACACAGCTGAAAACCTCTTACGGCAACTGAGGAAGATCATCGCAGAATGGCTTACCCCAATTGGACTCTCCTGTGGATTTGTGGCATCGGACAACGCCAGCAATATTGTGTGTGCATTAAATATGGGCAAATTCCAGCACGTCCCATGTTTTGCACATACCTTGAATTTGGTGGTGCAGAATTTTTTTAAAAACGACAGGGGCATGCAAGAGATGCTGTCGGTGGCCAGAAGAATTGCGGGACACTTTCGGCGTACAGGCACCACGTACAGAAGACTGGAGCACCACCAAAAACTACTGAACCTGCCCTGCCATCATCTGAAGCAAGAAGTGGTAACGAGGTGGAATTCAACCCTCTATATGCTTCAGAGGATGGAGGAGCAGCAAAAGGCCATTCAAGCCTATACAATTGAGCACGATATAGGAGGTGGAATGCACCTGTCTCAAGTGCAGTGGAGAATGATTTCAACGTTGTGCAAAGGTTCTGATGCCCTTTGAACTTGCCACACGTGAAGTCAGTTCAGACACTGCCAGCCTGAGTCAGGTCATTCCCCTCATCAGGCTTTTGCAGAAGAAGCTGGAGGCATTGAAGAAGGAGCTAAAAGGGAGCGATTCCGCTAGGCATGTGGGACTTGTGGATGCAGCCCTTAATTCGCTTAACAAGGATTCACGGGTGGTCAATCTGTTGAAATCAGAGCACTACATTTTGGCCACCGTGCTCGATCCTAGATTTAAAACCTACCTTGGATCTCTCTTTCCGGCAGACACAAGTCTGCTGGGGTGCAAAGACCTGCTGGTGACAAAATTGTCAAGTCAAGCGGAACGCGACCTGTCAACATCTCCTCCTTCACATTCTCCCGCAACTGGGGGTGCGAGGAAAAGGCTCAGAATTCCGAGCCCACCCGCTGGCGGTGATGCAGGGCAGTCTGGAGCGACTGCTGATGCTGACATCTGGTCCGGACTGAAGGACCTGACAACGATTACGGACATGTCGTCTACTGTCACTGCATATGATTCTCTCAACATTGAAAGAATGGTGGAGGATTATATGAGTGACCGCATCCAAGTAGGCACGTCACACAGTCCGTACTTATACTGGCAGGAAAAAGAGGCAATTTGGAGGCCCTTGCACAAACTGGCTTTATTCTACCTAAGTTGCCCTCCCACAAGTGTGTACTCCGAAAGAGTGTTTAGTGCCGCCGCTCACCTTGTCAGCAATCGGCGTACAAGGTTACATCCAGAAAATGTGGAGAAGATGATGTTCATTAAAATGAATTATAATCAATTCCTCCGCGGAGACATTGACCAGCAGCAATTGCCTCCACAAAGTACACAGGGAGCTGAGATGGTGGATTCCAGTGGGGACGAATTGATAATCTGTGAGGAGGGGGATGTACACGGTGATATATCGGAGGATGATGATGAGGTGGACATCTTGCCTCTGTAGAGCCAGTTTGTGCAAGGAGAGATTAATTGCTTCTTTTTTGGTGGGGGTCCAAACCAACCCGTCATATCAGTCACAGTCGTGTGGCAGACCCTGTCACTGAAATGATGGGTTGGTTAAAGTGTGCATGTCCTGTTTATACAACATAAGGGTGGGTGGGAGGGCCCAAGGACAATTCCATCTTGCACCTCTTTTTTCTTTTATTTTTCTTTGCGTCATGTGCTGTTTGGGGAGGGTTTTTTGGAAGGGACATCCTGCGTGACACTGCAGTGCCACTCCTAGATGGGCCCGGTGTTTGTGTCGGCCACTAGGGTCGCTAATCTTACTCACACAGCTACCTCATTGCGCCTCTTTTTTTCTTTGCGTCATGTGCTGTTTGGGGAGGGTTTTTTGGAAGGGACATCCTGCGTGACACTGCAGTGCCACTCCTAGATGGGCCAGGTGTTTGTGTCGGGCACTTGGGTCGCTGAGCTTAGTCACACAGCTACCTCATTGCACCTCTTTTTTTCTTTGCGTCATGTGCTGTTTGGGGAGTGTTTTTTGGAAGGGCCATCCTGCGTGACACTGCAGTGCCACTCCTAGATGGGCCAGGTGTTTGTGTCGGCCACTAGGGTCGCTTAGCTTAGTCATCCAGCGACCTCGGTGCAAATTTTAGGACTAAAAATAATATTGTGAGGTGTGAGGTATTCAGAATAGACTGAAAATGAGTGGAAATTATGGTTTTTGAGGTTAATAATAATATGGGATCAAAATGACCCCCAAATTCTATGATTTAAGCTGTTTTTTAGGGTTTTTTGAAAAAAACACCCGAATCCAAAACACACCCGAATCCGACAAAAAAAATTCGGTGAGGTTTTGCCAAAACGCGGTCGAACCCAAAACACGGCCGCGGAACCGAACCCAAAACCAAAACACAAAACCCGAAAAATTTCAGGCGCTCATCTCTACTAGAAACAGCCCTGTGCACTGCACATGTGGCAGATATAATGTGCAGAAAGCTTTAGATTTGGGTGGGGGGTGTTCAAAGTAAAATCTAAATTGCAGTGTAAAAATAAAGCTGTCTAATATTTGTGGGCTACATGCAAAAGCAGCCAGTATTTACCCTGCACAGAAACAATATAACCCACCCAAATCTAAATCGGGATATCGGGGGTAATTCCAAGTTGATCGCAGCAGGATTTTTGATAGCAATTGGGCAAAACCATGTGCACTGCAGGGGAGTCAGATATAACATGTGCAGAAAGAGTTAGATTTGGGTGGGTTATTTTATTTCTGTGCAGGGTAAATACTAGCGGCTTTATTTTTACACTGCAAATTAGATTGCAGATTGAACACACCCCACCCAAATCTAACTCTCTCTGCACATGTTATATCTGCCTCCCCTGCAGTGCACATAGTTTTGCCCAATTGCTAACAAAAATCCTGCTGAGATCAACTTGGAATTACCCCCCATCGTCTAGTGCAGGCATTCCCAACCGCGGTCCTCAAGGCACACTAACAGTGCAGGTTTTAGTGATATCCAGGCTTCAGCACAGATGGTAAAATCAAAATTACTGAGGAACTAATTAAGTCACCTGTGTTCAAGCCTGGATATCACTAAAACCAGGACTGTTAGTGTGCCTCGAGGACCGAGGTTGGGAAACACTGGTCTAGTGTGTACGCACTAGAAATGTGCAACGGGCATTTTTTCGTGTTTTGGTTTTGGATTCGGATGCGTTTTGGCAAAACCACCCTTTCGGATTTTTGTCGGATTCGGATGCGTTTTGGATTTGGGTGTTTTTTAAAAAAAAACCTCAAAAACAGCTTAAATCATAGAATTTGGGGGTAATTTTGATCCTATAATATTATTAACCTCAATAACCATAATTTCCACTAATTTCCAGTCTATTCTGAACACCTCACAATATTATTTTCAGTCCTAAAATATGCACCAAGGTCGCTGGATGACTAAGCTAAGCGACCCAAGTGGGCGGCACAAACACCTGGCCCATCTAGGAGTGGCACTGAAGTGTCAGGCAGGATGGTACGTAAAAAAATAGTCCCCAAACAGCACATGATGCAAAGATAAATAAAAAAAAGAGGTGCAAGATGGAATTGACCTTGGGCCCTCCCACCCACCCTTATGTTGTATAAACAGGACATGCACACTTTGACAAACCAATTATTTCAGTGACAGGGTCTACCACATGACTGTGGCTGAAATGACTGGTTGGTTTGGGCCCCCACCAAAAAAGAAGCAATCAATCTCTCCTCGCACAAACTGGCTCTACAGAGGCAAGATGCCCACCTCATCTTCATCCTCCGATTCCTCACCCCTTTCACTGTGTACATCCTCCTCCTCACAGAGTATTAATTCGTTCCCACTGGAATCCACCATCACAGGTCCCTGTGTACTTTCTGGAGGCAATTGCTGGTAAATGTGTCCACGGAGGAATTTATAATTCATTTGATGAACATCATCTTCTCCACGTTTTCTGGAAATAACCTCCTACGCCGATCGCTGACAAGGTGACCGGCTGCACTAAACATTCTTTCGGAGTACAAACGGGAGGGGGGCAACTTAGGTAAAATAAAGCCAGTTTATGCAAGGGCCTCCAAATTGCTTCTTTTTCCTGCCAGTATATGTACGGACTGTCTGACATGCCTACAGTGATGCTGTCACTCATATAATCCTCCACTATTCTTTCAATGGTGACAGAATCATATGCAGTGACAGTAGACGACATGTCAGTAATCGTTGGCAGGTCCTTCAGTCTGGACCAGATGTCATCAATTGCTCCTGACTGCCCTGCATCACCGCCAGCGTGTGGTTTTGGAAATGTTATCCTTTTCCTGGCAGCTCCAGTGGCGGTAGAAAATGAAGGAGGAGCTGTTGGCGGGTCACGTTCCGCTTGACTTGACAATTGTCTCACCAGCAGGACTTTGAACATCTGCAGACTTGTGTCTGCCAGAAAGAGAGATACAACGTAGGCTTTAAACCTAGGATCGAGCACGGTGGCCAAAATGTAGTGCTCTGATTTCAACAGATTGACCACCCGTGAATCCTGGTTAAGCGAATGCAGGGCTCCATCCACAAGTCCCACATGCCTAGCGGAATCGCTCCGTTTTAGCTCCTCCTTCAATCTCTCCAGCTGCTTCTGCAAAAGCCTGATGAGGGGAATGACCTGACTTAGGCTGGCAGTGTCTGAACTGACTTCACGTGTGGCAAGTTCAAAGGGTTGGAGAACCTTGCACAACATGGAAATCATTCTCCACTGTGCTTGAGTCAGGTGCATTCCCCCTCCTTTGCCTATATCGTAGGCAGATGTATAGGCTTAAATGGCCTTTTGCTGCTCCTCCATCCTCTGAAGCATATAGAGGGTTGAATTCCACCTCGTTACCACCTCTTGCTTCAGCTGATGGCAGGGCATGTTCATGAGTGTTCGCTGGCGCTCCAGTCTTCGGCACGCGGTGGCTGAATGCCGAAAGTGGCCCGCAATTTTTCGGGCCACCGACAGCATCTCCTGCACACCCCTGTCATTTTCAAAAAATTCTGCATCACCAAATTAATTGTATGTGCAAAACATGGGACGTGCTGGAATTTGCCCACATGTAATGCACGCACAATATTGGTGGCATTGTCCGATATCACAAATCCCCAGGAGAGTCCAATTGGGGTAAGCCAATCTGCGATGATGTTCCTCAGTTTCCATAAGAGGTTGTCAGCTGTGTGCCTCTTATGGAAAGCGGTGATACAAAGCGTAGCCTGCCTAGGAACGAGTTGGCATTTGCGAGATGCTGCTACTGGTGCCGCCGCTGTTTTTGCTGCGGGAGGCAATACATCTACCCAGTGGGCTGTCACAGTCATATAGTCCTTAGTCTGCCCTGCTCCACTTGTCCGTGGTTAAGTGGACAGTGGGTACAACTGCATTTTTTAGGACACTGAGGACACTTTTTCTGACGTCTGTGTACATTCTCGGTATCGCCTGCCTAGAGAAGTGGAACCTACTGTAGATGGGATTTTGTACCGGGGACACACTACCTCAAGCAATTCTCTAAGTCCCTATGAACTAACGGTGGATACTGGACGCACGTCTAACACCAACATAGTTGTCAAGGCCTGAGTTATCCACTTTGCAACAGGATGACTGCTGTGATATCTCATCTTTCTCGCAAAGGACTGTTGGACAGTCAATTGCTTAATTGCGACTTCCCCTCTGGGATGACGATCGACTCCCAGCAGCAACAACAGCAGCGCCAGCAGCAGTAGGCGTTCCACTCAAGGATTCATCGGAGGAATCCCAGTTAGGAGAGGACTCATCAGACTTGCCAGTGACATGGCCTGCAGGACTATTGGTGTTCCTGTCTAAGGAGGAAATTGACATTGAGGGAGTTGGTGGTGTGGTTTGCAGGAGCTTTGGTACAAGAGGAAGAAAGGATTTAGTTGTCAGTGGACTGCTTCTGCTGTCACCCAAAGTTTTTTAACTTGTCAATGACTTCTGATGAATGTGGTCCAGGCGACGTATAAGGGAGGATGTTCCTAGGTGGTTAACGTCCTTACCCCTACTTATTACAGCTTGACAAAGGCAACACACGGCTTGACACCTGTTGTCCGCATTTCTGTTGAAATAATTCCACACCGAAGAGGTGATTTTTTTTTGTAGTTTGACCAGGCATGTCAATGGCCTTATTCATCCCACGGACAACAGGTGTCTCCCCGGGTGCCTGACTTAAACAAACCCCCTCACCATCAGAATCCTCCTCGTCAATTTCCTCCTCAGCGCTAGCAACACCCATATCCTCATCCTGGTGTACTTCAACAGTGACATCTTCAATTTGAATATCAGAAACTGCACTGTGGGTGCTCCTTCCAGCACTTGCAGAGGGCATACAAATGGTGGAAGGCGCCACCTCTTCCCGTCCAGTGTTGGGAAGGTCAGGCATCGCAACCGACACAATTGGACTCTCCTTGGAGATTTGTGATTTAGAAGAACGCACAGTTCTTTGCTGTGCTTTTGTCAGCTTAACTCTTTTCATTTTTCTAGCGGGAGGATGAGTGCTTCCATCCTCATGTGAAGCTGAACCACTAGCCATGAGGAACATAGGAGAGGGCCTTAGCCGTTCCTTGCCACTCCGTGTCGTAAATGGCATATTGGCAAGTTTACGCTTCTCCTCAGACGATTTTAATGTAGATTTTTGGGTCATTTTACTGAACTTTTGCTTTTTGCATTTTACATGCTCTCTACTATGACATTGGGCATCGGCCTTGGCAGACGACGTTGATGGCATTTCATCGTCTCTGCCATGACTAGTGGCAGCAGCTTCAGCACTAGGTGAAAGTGGACCTTGATCTTTCCCTATTTTATCCTCCAAATTTTTGTTCTCCATTTTTTAATGTGTGGAATTATATGCCAGTGATATATCTGGAATTAGATGGCAGTAATGTCTGGAATTAGATACCACTAGATAGATACCAGATACCACTGTGACTGGAATGATGATGACCTATGCACAGTGACAGGACACTACCACAACACCCTACAGCAGCAAGATGCAGCACAAGACACTGTACTAGTATTAGTAATGTAGTATTACTGAGCACCACAAGACACCTTGCACTGATGATACTGAGCACTGATGATACTGAGCACTGATGATACTGAGCACTGATGATACTGAGCACTGATACTGAGCACTGATGATACTGAGCACTGATGATACTGAGCACTGATACAAAACACTGATGATACTGAGCACTGATACAAAACACTGATGATACTGAGCACTGATGATACTACGGAGAACTGACACTGAGCAGCACAAGACACTGTACTAGTATTACTGAGCAGCACAAAAGCACTCTGGAATTGTCACCCCCCAGATACCACTGTGACTGGAATGATGATGAACGATACACAGTCACAGGACACTACTACCACAGCACCCTACAGCAGCAAGATGCAGCACAAGAGAGACACTGTACTAGTATTACTGAGCAGCAATAAGCACTGATACTGAGCACTGATATTGAGATTTGCCACTGAGAGAACGTAGCCACGTCCTCTCTGTACCCTCTACAATGCACGAGTGAAAATGGCGGCGATGCGCGGCTCTTTATATGGAATCCGAATCTCGCGAGAATCCGACAGCGGGATGATGACGTTTTGCCTCGTTCGGGTTTTCCGAGTCAGGCGGGAACAACCGAGCCTGCCTCGGACCCATGTAAAACACGTGGAGTTCGGGGGGGTTCGGTTCTCGGAGAACCGAACCCGCTCATCTCTAGTACGCACTTAGTAACATGATTGGACACATTAGATTATTATTCCCCAATGACCACACAGTTCTCAGTGTAACCGCACACATGCACTACTTCCAACTGTTACACTACCATCTCTAACCAAACCCAACTGTAGACACTGGCATCACTCACAGACACACTACTCCAGGCTTTTTCAACCAGTGTGCTGTGGCACACTAGTGTGCCGCGACTAGTTGCAAGGTGTGCTGCGGAGTCAGAGCAGCTTCCTGCACCTTCAGAGTGAACTGTTGGCCCGGGCTCTTCTTAAAGGATCAGTCGTACTCCGGCCGTGATCTATGCCTTGAAGACGCGGAGGTGTGATATCGTAGGTCACGGCCACCGCGTCTCACCACCCAGCCAGCCCACCCACCCGCCTGTATACACATCTTCCAGTTCCCGCATGCATACACAGCTTTCCTTGCCCACCCACATCCACACCTGCCCGACCGCCTGCTGCTCAGTATTCGCAGCACTCCACTATGAACAACCCCCGCCATTGAGGGACAGGGAGGAGGACAGCTGACCGGTAGTGGCTAATATTTGTTATTTTATTTCTCCTGTGGGGAAATATAGGATTTCAATAGGATTTATGTGGGGAGAATAAGGATTTATATGGCTTTATGGTGGAACAATGTGACTAATTAATGTGGGGAGCAAAAGGATTTATGTGGGGAGAAATGTGATTGATTTATGTGTGAGCAACATGATTTATGTGGGGAGCAATGTGATTGATTTATGTGGTGAGCAATAGGATTTAAGTAGGGAGCAACATGATTTATGTGGGGAGCAACGTGATTGTTTTTTCTGTGTAGGCCAATGTATGTGTGGATTTTTTTTTACTGTGAGGGCTAATGTGTGTTTTTGTTTTTTTTCTGTGGGGAACTGATGGTATGCCTTGGGAATTTTAAAATATTGTTTGGTGTGCCGTGAGTAAAAAAAGGTTGAAAATCACTGCACTACTCCCTGACAAAAGCACATCACTGCCTCATTGACAGCAGTATATCAGAGCATGATCGCAAACCCAACAGTGGTATATCTATTTTATATATGTGTGTGTTGCAGAGACGTCTCTTACCCTAAGGACACCTGGTGCGGCGGTAAACAAAAAGGTGAGCGGGTTTTGTGGTAAGGGGGCGGGGTGTCACTGGAGGGGTGGGGATTTGTGCCCCATCATCCGTTTTACGATAAGTGGGTCTGAAAAGGGGCGGGGCTTCGAGGGAAGGGGCGGGGTTTCACGTCCCAACCCTTGTTTTTCGTCACTTGGGAGGATCGGGAGGTGAGGACTGCCTCCCGTGGAGTGCTGTTTCTGCAGTGTCGGCTCCTGCTCAGTGACAGGAGCTGAGTGCTGCACATAATGTAACAGTGCAGCACTCGACTCCTGTCACTGAGCAGGAGCCGGCATTTTGGTGTCACCCCCGCACCCCCCTTGTGACACCAGTGGTGTGTTGTGACAGAACCACATAGGCGAAGTACAGTCCAAATCACTTTATTTCCACCTCAGACAGATTACACAGCACATGCAGGTTTTGCAGGTCAGGTTTTACAGGCAATCTTCAAACAGCAGCACAACATTCCAAGTTCTCATAAGCACAAGTAGTACACATTCCAAATAACTCCTAAGGACTTAACACTTTTGGGGGAATTCATTTGTTTTACGCGCCGACAGCCACTAAATGGAGCCCAACAGAGCAATACAAGTTCCAGTTGCTCAGTAACCCCCCCTCAGCCAACAGTCACAACATGCAGTATAAAGAGAGGAACAAAGCTGCTGCGCATGCCCAGTGGAAGCAGATGCAAGTCTGTTGCATGTCTGGATATGAGCGCTTAATCAGCGCACCAAATCAGAAATACCAGAGGGAAACCAGTAAGTGGCTTACCAATATTATTGGTCTTGTATATGTCTGAAGTACATACACTATATAGTACATTACACACACTGCAGGGGACAGCCTACACTTGTTACTACTAATTACTTGGTAGTAATTATGCATCCTTTCATGGGCTGGCCACACTCACTCTAAAATCAACATTTGGGAACTCCCCTCTTGATATCCTGCGTTTGCTCCTGATTTGGTCTTTTGTAATGAACCCAAATTGCACCTGTGATATGGGGGGCAATTGTGGCTAACTCTGCATCAGCCCCATGCGTATCTATGTTACAGACACACAAAGCAGTGTGGGTATTATACAGACTGTGAGTGTATTATAAAAGCAGAATAGTGTGTCTATCTGTATTATGTGTTGTGTATCAGTATTAGATACACAGAATGGTGTGTCTATCTGTATTATGTGTTGTGTATCAGTATTAGATACACAGAATGGTGAGTCTATCTGTATTATGTGTTGTGTATCAGTATTAGATACACAGAATGGTGAGTCTATCTGTATTATGTGTTGTGTATCAGTATTAGATACACAGAATGGTGAGTCTATCTGTATTATGTGTTGTGTATCAGTATTAGATACACAGAATGGTGAGTCTATCTGTATTATGTGTTGTGTATCAGTATTAGATACACAGAATGGTGAGTCTATCTGTATTATGTGTTGTGTATCAGTATTAGATACACAGAATGGTGAGTCTATCTGTATTATGTGTTGTGTATCAGTATTAGATACACAGAATGGTGAGTCTATCTGTATTATGTGTTGTGTATCAGTATTAGATACACAGAATGGTGAGTCTATCTGTATTATGTGTTGTGTATCAGTATTAGATACTGTATTATGTGTTGTGTATCAGTATTAGATACACAGAATGGTGAGTCTATCTGTATTATGTGTTGTGTATCAGTATTAGATACACAGAATGGTGAGTCTATCTGTATTATGTGTTGTGTATCAGTATTAGATACACAGAATGGTGAGTCTATCTGTATTATGTGTTGTGTATCAGTATTAGATACACAGAATGGTGAGTCTATCTGTATTATGTGTTGTGTATCAGTATTAGATACACAGAATGGTGAGTCTATCTGTATTATGTGTTGTGTATCAGTATTAGATACACAGAATGGTGAGTCTATCTGTATTATGTGTTGTGTATCAGTATTAGATACACAGAATAGTGTGTCTATCTGCATTATGTGTTGTGTATCAGTATTAGATACACAGAATGGTGAGTCTATCTGTATTATGCAGTGTGTATATCTGTATCATCTACCCACACAGTAGGGTTTGCATATGTATTACACACAGAGCAGTGAGTGTATACCTATGAATGATACATACATAGAGCAGTGAGTATGTTCATGCATACATGTGTATTATAAGCAGAACAGTGTGTGTATCTGTATTGTATGCAGGGTACTGCACAGGCTTGTGTGTGGTGTATACTATGTGGATTTAGCAGCACTTGGTTGTGCTGTAGGCGGAGTTGTATAATGAGACTGTCTCAGTCTGCTCTCTCCCCCTCCTCGCTGGGTTGTCAGGCTGCAGCAGACGCCTCTTCTCTTTACTCTGCAGAGCTAGTAGCCCTATGTACTGATCCCGGCAGTGTGACTGCATACTCCCTCAATGCTGTCAGTTGGATCCCAATTTCTATTTCTACTGGATTCTAAGGAATGCCTGGTGGTCCCAGAGATTTCATAATGGTTACGGAGCCTTGGATACTGTCCTCTGAAAGATGTTTGCTGGTCTCAGAACAGTGATTCTTATACAGGTACATTAGGGTCTTTGTGGTAGAGTGTGTAATGATGGTCTGTTTTGTGTGTATATTTGTGTGTAGCAAAATCTATACATGACATATGTAATCTGATCTTACATTTATTTAGAATGTCTAAAAATATATGAATAATACAAATGTATTTCTAAAGCATATTGGTAATGTGGACAGTGTTTCTATCATACAGAATGTTATATGTTCAGGGACATAAAGCTTTTATGACTGCACCGTATGTAGCGGGTGCCTTGTCCATAATGGACAAATCACACACGTAGAGCCTTCTGCATATCGTGTGTGAATGAACACGTGTACTGGTCATCCACGGTGACTGGTATCATTGTATGGAGATATATACTGTAGATAGATTTCTCCATGACTATATATTGAAGTGGTAATTTGCTGAACCAGCATTTACCAGTACATAGCCAGTCAACTATAGGGCAGTGATGGGTATAATTTTCCTGATCTATCTCAATTTACACATTTCATTTTTCCACCATATATTTCAGGAACATATTGGTGGTGGGCAGGTAGACGACATGCACATCAAGTACAGCTGTACAGTGCTAAAGGCCTGTCATGTGCTTCTGTTCCCATAATTATGTGTATGTGTCCTGAACTATAAAGTTGTCAAGTCTGTCTTTTTATGAGAAGGGCCCAATATCACCTTTTAGATTGCTGTTGACAGTTGATAAATCTCTCCCTCTGTGATAGTTTTCCTGCTCTTTCCTGTCTCCCACTTGGCGCAAGCCATTCATTTTGTTGTTACAGGTGTATGCTTATGCTGAGGTGGCAGCTGTCTTTAGACAGCAAGTTAAGGAAGCAACAAATTGTAGGTAGAGTGACCAGATTATCCCTTTTACCTGGGACGCTTATGGATTACACAGGTTTGTGGCTGATTAAAACCATATTAAATGTAGGCTTGAAGCCAGCCAGCCACAGAACCTGTGCAATCCATGACCGTCCCAGGTAAAAGGGATAATCTGGTCACTCTATTGTAGGTGACAAAAATATATATATATTTTCTTTCTGCCAAAGTTATTAGTTTCTGCATTGTGTTTTTAGCTAACAAGTGTGAAATCGATGATCACTTTCAAATTCTTTAGGACACAGGTTCTCAAACTTGGTCCTCAGGACCCCACACGGTTCATGTTTTGCAGGTCACCTGTAGATTTTTGAAATGTGACAGTTGGTGATACACAGTGCACCTGCCGGGTGACCTGGAAAATGTGAACCGTGTGGGGTCCTGAGGACTGAGTTTGAGAACCTGTGCTTTAGGAGGTTTTATACACTAACCTGCCACACTGTTATCTGTCATTTTTTTATATTATATATGTAAATATAACGTCTATATTTTCCCTATTGCCTTGTAATTGTTCGTCTCCTGTGCTGAGCAGTGTGTCATTTATCAGCGCAGGAAGTCACATCATTGCCCAGTCTGCATCTGTCTTTCCTGCCCTGGTTTCATGTCTCGCCTGTCTTTTTTACCATACAGGATGTGTTACACAGCTGTATGATCAGAGATTAAATACCCTGCTGTCAGTTAGGTCATGTTACACTGCTATATGTCAGTACTTTTATGAATTTTAGATTATTCTGATCTTTTTTTGCTCCTTATTGTAGCTGTTCACTTTTAGTAGGCAGTAGGCAAAACTAACAGTGGTTCTTTAGTTTCCAACTGCAATATGTTTTTTATTCTACAGATATGTTAAGGCATCCACCACTTATTGTAATAGAGGAAATAATGCTGTTCTGACATTGAGATATGGCCACAAAACCAATGGACTTACTGACAGAACTTCAGCTCCTAGAGAAAGCATCTACCTTAGAGAGACTACGTGCTGCAAAGAAAAGGAGAGAGCAACAGCTGAAGAGGTGGGCACAAAGTGAGAGGGAAGAAGAGAACAGGAGGCGACGACAGCAGAAAGCCAGAAGGAAGACTCCCACCAGGAGCAAGAGAGTGTCTTTCCCTTCTCGGGTCACCCTCCATGAGGCTTGCTTGAGAAATGACCCAGAGGAAGGTAAACATGATTGTGTAGGGGATACTAAATAATTAGATGGGTAACATACAGTACACTTATACAGAAGATGAGGCTAGTGTCCAGTAGCTATACAGAAGCTCATGGGTGGGATGTAATGAAGTCCGAGTTTGGTTGCCGTGCGGGTTGCTGGAGTACTCAGACTTTTTTTAAAGGGGCAATAATGTACAAGTTAACCATGCCTTATACATGATTGCCCCTTTTAAAAAACGTCCGAGTTCGGCCAGCATCCCTCGCTGCCGCCGAACTCGCACTTTGTTACATCCCGCCGCATGTTTCAGAGATTCAGTGGTAGTGGGGGTTACATTACATAAATAATGATGAAGCCACTTGACATTATTGTGAACCATAGTTGAGATGTGTCTCTAATACCCCTTTCAGACCGGCAGCTTTGAACACGGGTTATTGGCACATGAGTGCACCTAACCCGTGTTCATGTGCGGTCTGGAAGGTGGCAGGGTAAATATACTGGGTTGAGCACCCGGTATTTCAACCACAGTAGCGAGCAGGGTTGAACTCTTGTTCAACCCGGCTCGCTGTGCGGTGTGAACGGGAGCCATGTCGATACGATCCGTTTCCCGTTCACCCTGTGTGGACGGGCGGCGCTTGGAGATTATGTGATCTCCAAGCACCGCCCCCACGTGTCAAAGCTGACGACACCAACCAGCAATATGCTGTGCTGCAGATAGCGGTGGCGGGGGGCCTGAGGCGGGTTGCATGCTGGGAGCTGCCGTGTCAGGCTCCCAGGTGCGACCCGCCTCAGGTGGACTGAAAGGGGTATAAGGTGTGTACTGATTAGGAATCAGTCACGTATGCACCAATGTTATTAGAGATTTATGTTTTGTGGATGGATGATAGATTTATGTTTTAGTCATAGTTCTGCTAGTCATAAGATTGAGAAGTGTAAAGGTTAGCAGCACTGTGTGGAATGGTTGGGGTGTGTATTTATTAGTACAGTAACACTGAGGTGAAGCAGGATCAGTACTGTGAGCGATAGGACTGAGTTATGTAGGATCAATGGTTAATATTTTTTTAATTGGTTAACAGACTTTACAAATTTAGCAAATCCCAATGAATAAAGCATCTATCAATTTTGATAAGCATTAGCATTGATTTATTTATTAATTTACAGATAATTCTAAAGCACACACACATATTCTGCAGCGCTTTTCACATCAGTCCCTGTCCTAGAGGATCTTACAATCCATGTTCCCTTCCACATGGACACACACTAGGATTTATTTTTTGTCAGAAGCCAGTGAACCTACCGGTATGTTTTTGGAATGTGGGAAGAAACCAGAGCAACCAGAGGAAACCCACGGAAGT
Organism: Pseudophryne corroboree; assembly: GCF_028390025.1. Taxonomy (NCBI): domain Eukaryota; kingdom Metazoa; phylum Chordata; class Amphibia; order Anura; family Myobatrachidae; genus Pseudophryne; species Pseudophryne corroboree. The sequence continues at coordinate 422,474,672 of NC_086446.1, read as the reverse complement.
ACTGGGAGAACATACTGGCTTAACATATGAGCAATGACCAGGAATTGATTTCGATCTCAATGCTGCGCAGCATTAATGCTAACCACTACACAACCCGTGTTGCTGAAGCATTAATATAGCATATCTTTCGTTTTTATCAGTTTTTGTCCCAGTCTGTTTATTATTATTATTATTATTATTATTATTTAAAAAAAACGCACAAATAGTCCCCCACAGGAAAAAAAATAAAACACATTGACCATCACAGGAAAAAAAAATAAAACACACTGGCCATTGCCCCAGCCCCCCACAGACGTCTGCCCTGACCTGTCAGTAGCAGAAGGGAAGAGAAGGAAGAGCTTCCAGTCCCTTCATCATCCTTTGTGGTGGACACAACCTGCACTCATTAGCGGCTGCAACCTCAGTGGCTACCTCACTGCAGAGCACTGTGAGTGATGGTGTACGGTTGTCATTTTTCTGCCGAGTCACCGTAGGTCACAGTCCAGATCACATTTGAGCTGCCTGGAAGGCTGCCTGGGTACAAATTTAGCACTGACGGTGCAGAGAGTGGCTGGCACTGCGGTTGCCACCAGTCCCACGAGTCTTGATCGGTCCCAGGACTTCTATAACAACCGACTGATACCTACCTTGGTGCGGTGAATCTTATATTTAGAAGTACCTGCAGGATGCTGGCAAAGGTTCTTCAGGGTCGCCTGGACTGTGTCTTAAAGGCTTTGGTCCTGAAGGACCTTTGCCATCATCTGATGATCGTGGACCTCCTGGTGATTCTGGAGTTCTTGTGTTGCTTTTATAAATCACCCAGCTTTCATTGAACTCTGCTAAAGTTACCAAATGGGTACCTGGGTATCCAGATGATGGGTCGACATTTGAAAGGTTGACAAGCAGTAAGTCGACAACAAACAGTCGACATGCATATGACTGACATAGTCAAAAGGTCGACAGGTTGACATGAGTTTGTGTTTTGTTTTTTCCCCTTCAATTTTAGGACTTTTTAGGACTTTCATATTGTTTACCATCCACATGGACTACGATTGGGAATGGTAACCTTTCCCGAAGCCTGCTTGCCAAGCGAGGGGACGCGGTGCAATAATTGGGGATCCACTTGCTGAAAGGAAAATTTTGACCCCAAAAAACTCATGTCGACCATTTCCGCGCCAACGTGTCAACCTTTTAATCATGTCGACATTGTGCATGTCGACCATTTGGTGTCGATCTTTGACCATATTGACCCTTTAAACCACCTCCTTCCTGCATTTGCGATGTGATTACATCTGAGATGAACATTGCGACCATCGGTCAAGATGTTTATCTGCAACGGTAGGCTGTGTAAGCCTGAGGTTACTCAGACTTGCCTACGCAGGTGGCCTTGTGAGGCCAAGGAAACTGCATCCACGACGCAGTCCTTGGCCACTCCACTCCCGGAAGAAGGGGGCCCCACCCCTCCCTCCGAACGCCTCTGCCTGTCAATCAGGCAGAGGCGTTCGCATACCTGAAATCGCATCACAGGACACCACCATCGGGAAACTGCACAGAGGGTCGTGATTAAACATAGTATCTAAGGTTGAAAAAAGACAATTGTCCATCGAGTTCAACCTATTTGTGGTCTCCTATGAAGGATTATTTTGTATAAAATTTTGACTGATGTTGATGACTGCCATTACGTTTTACCCCTCTTTTTTTATAATAACCATAGTGTGTGACTATGCCCCTTAACCCTGGATATCCTTATCCATTAGGAGTTTATCTAACCCATTCTTAAAGGTGTTGACTGAGTCGGCCATTACAACTCCCTCAGGCAGGGAATTCCAAACACGTATCGTCCTTACCGTAAAAAAGCCTTTACGTCGTATTGTGCGGAATCTCCTCTCCTCTAACCTGAGCGAGTGTCCACGATTGCGATCCATATTGAATCACTTCTTAAGTCCATTCTCTAAAGTGCTGTCTGAATTATGTAAATGCAAAATATCCTTTTAGTAGTTTTACACATTGATCCTTTGGCGTGTTGAAATAATATTCTTTCACTGGTTTTATACATTGATTATTTGGAACGTATTGCACTACTATTTGTTTTCTCTTTTGTATATTCCTGATCTGGAAAGGGAGAAAGGACCATTCAGCAACCTGTTAACAGACAAGTGTTCGTTTCATTGATTACTATTCCCACTTTCTCTTATTTCCTCCTTCACATATTGTGGGACAGTGCAGCAGATGTATTAAGCCTGGAGAAGTGATAAAGCATTGATAAGTGGAAGGTGATCACGCACCAGCCAATCGGCTCCTAATTGTCATTTCTCTAACGTCCTAAGTGGATGCTGGGACGCCGTAAGGACCATGGGGAATAGCGGCTCCGCAGGAGACTGGGCACAACTAAAAGAAAGCTTTAGACTACTGGTGTGCACTGGCTCCTCCCACTATGACCCTCCTCCAGACCTCAGTTAGATTCTTGTGCCCGGCTGAGCTGGATGCACACTAGGGGCTCTCCTGAGCTCCTAGAAAGAAAGTATATTTAGGTTTTTTATTTTACAGTGAGATCTGCTGGCAACAGACTCACTGCAGCGAGGGACTAAGGGGAGTAGAAGCGAACCTACCTAACAGGTGGTAGTTTGGGCTTCTTAGGCTACTGGACACCATTAGCTCCAGAGGGATCGACCGCAGGACCCGACCTTGGTGTTCGTTCCCGGAGCCGCGCCGCCGGCCCCCTTACAGAGCCAGAAGCAAGAAGTGTTCCGGAAAATCGGCGGCAGAAGACTTCGGTCTTCAACAAGGTAGCGCACAGCACTGCAGCTGTGCGCCATTGTTCCTCATGCACACCTCACACTCCGGTCACTGATGGGTGCAGGGCGCTGGGGAAGGGGCGCCCTGAGGGCAATATAAGACACCTTGGCTGGCAAATCTACACCATATATAGTCAGGAAGGCTATATAGGTGTAAAAATACCCCTGCCAGAATTCCAGAAAAAGCAGGAGAAGTCCGCCGGAAAAGGGGCGGGGCCATCTCCCTCAGCACACTGGCGCCATTTTTCCCTCACAGCTCCGCTGGAAGGACGCTCCCTGGCTCTCCCCTGCAGTGTACAAGCTACAGAAGGGTAAAAAAGAGAGGGGGGGCACTAAATTTAGGCGCAGTATATATTATATAAGCAGCTATAAGGGAAAAACACTCATTTATAGTGGGATCCCTGTGTTATATAGCGCTCTGGTGTGTGCTGGCATACTCTCTCTCTGTCTCCCCAAAGGGCTTTGTGGGGTCCTGTCCTCTGTCAGAGCATTCCCTGTGTGTATGCGGTGTGTCGGTACGACTGTGTCGACATGTTTGATGAGGAGGCTTATGTGGAGGCGGAGCAGATGCCGATAAATGTGATGTCACCCCCTGCGGGGTCGACACCTGAGTGGATGGTGCTGTGGAAGGAATTACGCGACAGTGTCGACTCCTTGCATAAAAGGTTTGACGACATACCAAATGTGGGACAGCCGGCTTCTCAGCCTGTGCCTGCCCAGGCGTCTCAAAAGCCATCAGGGGCTCTAAAACGCCCGCTACCTCAGATGGCAGACACAGATGTCGACACGGATACTGACTCCAGTGTCGACGACGATGAGACTAATGTAACTTCCAGTAGGGCCACACGTTACATGATTGAGGCAATGAAAAATGTGTTGCACATTTCTGATGTTACCCCCGGTACCACAAAAAAGGGTATTATGTTTGGAGAGAAAAAACTACCAGTAGCTTTTCCTCCATCTGAAGAGTTAAATGAAGTGTGTGAAGAAGCGTGGGCTTCCCCTGATAAGAAACTGGTAATTTCTAAGAGGTTACTAATGGCGTACCCTTTCCCGCCAGAGGATAGGTCACGTTGGGAAACATCCCCTAGGGTGGATAAAGCGCTCACACGCTTGTCAAAGAAGGTGGCACTACCGTCTCCGTCTCCGGCCGCCCTGAAGGAATCTGCTGATAGAAAGCAGGAGGCTATCCTGAAGTCTATATATACACACACAGGTGTTATACTGAGACCAGCTATTGCTTCAGCATGGATGTGCAGTGCTGCAGCTGCGTGGTCAGATTCCCTGTCGGAAAATATTGATACCCTAGACAGGGACACTATATTGCTAACCGTAGAGCATATTAAAGACGCACTTTTATACATGAGGGATGCACAGAGGGATATTTGCCGGCTGGCATCTAAAATAAGCGCAATGTCCATTTCTGCCAGGAGAGAGTTATGGACTCGGCAGTGGACAGGAGTTGCAGATTCTAAAAGGCACATGGAAGTTCTGCCTTATAAGGGTGAGGAGTTGTTCGGGGATGGTCTCTCGGACCTCGTTTCCACAGCAACAGCTGGGAAGTCTACATTTTTACCCCATGTTCCCTCACAGCCAAAGAAAGCACCGTATTATCAGGTACAGTCCTTTCGGCCCAATAGGGGCAAGCGGGTTAGGGGCGCGTTCTTTCTGCCCATAGGCAGAGGTAGAGGGAAAAAGCTGCAGCATACAGCCAGTTCCCAGGAGCAAAAGTCCTCCCCCGCTTCCTCTAAGTCCACAGCATGACGCTGGGGCTCCACAGGCGGAGCCAGGTACGGTGGGGGCCCGTCTCAAATATTTCAGCAATCAGTGGGCTTGCTCACGGGTGGATCCCTGGATCCTTCAAGTGGTATCTCAGGGGTACAAGCTGGAATTCGAGACGTCTCCCCCCCGCCGTTTCCTCAAATCTGCCTTACCAACCACTCCCTCAGGCAGGGAGGCAGTGTTACAGGCAATTCACAAGCTGTATTCACAACAGGTGATAGTAAAGGTGCCCCTACTTCAACAAGGACGGGGTTACTATTCCACAATGTTTGTGGTACCGAAACCGGACGGTTCGGTGAGACCCATTTTAAATTTGAAATCCTTGAACACATATATAAAAAAATTCAAGTTCAAGATGGAATCGCTCAGGGCGGTTATTGCAAGCCTGGACGAGGGGGATTACATGGTATCACTGGACATCAAGGATGCTTACCTGCATGTCCCCATTTACCATCCTCACCAGGAGTACCTCAGATTTGTGGTACAGGATTGTCATTACCAATTCCAGACGTTGCCGTTCGGTCTATCCACGGCTCCGAGGGTCTTTACCAAGGTAACGGCCGAAATGATGATACTCCTTCGAAAGAAGGGAGTTTTAATTATCCCGTACTTGGACGATCTCCTGATAAAGGCGAGGTCCAGGGAGCAGTTGTTGGTCGGGGTAGCACTATCTCGGGAGGTGCTACAACAGCACGGCTGGATTCTAAATATTCCAAAGTCACAGCTGATCCCTACGACACGTCTACTGTTCCTGGGGATGGTTCTGAACACAGAACAGAAAAAAGTGTTTCTCCCGGAGGAGAAGGCCAAGGAGCTGTCATCTCTAGTCAGAGGCCTTCTAAAACCAAAACAGGTGTCGGTGCATCACTGCACGCGGATCCTGGGAAAGATGGTAGCTTCCTACGAAGCAATTCCATTCGGCAGGTTCCATGCAAGAACTTTTCAGTGGGACCTGTTGGACAAGTGGTCCAGATCGCATCTTCAGATGCATCGGCTGATAACCCTGTCTCCAAGGACCAGGGTGTCTCTGCTGTGGTGGCTGCAGAGTGCTCATCTTCAAGAGGGCCGCAGATTCGGCATACAGGACTGGGTCCTGGTGACAACGGATGCCAGCCTTCGAGTCTGGGGGGCAGTCACACAGGGAAGAAACTTCCAAGGACTATGGTCAAGTCAGGAGACTTCCCTGCACATAAATATTCTGGAGCTGAGGGCCATTTACAATGCCCTAAGTCAGGCAAAACCCCTGCTTCAAAACCAGCCGGTACTGATCCAGTCAGACAACATCACGGCGGTCGCCCATGTAAACCGACAGGGCGGCACGAGAAGCAGGACGGCGATGGCAGAAGCCACAAGGATTCTCCGATGGGCGGAAAATCACGTGTTAGCACTATCAGCAGTGTTCATTCCGGGAGTGGACAACTGGGAAGCAGACTTCCTCAGCAGGCACGACCTCCACCCGGGAGAGTGGGGACTTCATCCAGAAGTCTTCCAACTGATTGTAAACCGTTGGGAAAGGCCACAGGTGGACATGATGGTGTCCCGCCTAAACAAAAAGCTAGAAAGATATTGCGCCAGGTCGAGAGACCCTCAGGCGATAGCTGTGGACGCTCTAGTGACACCGTGGGTGTACCGGTCGGTTTATGTGTTCCCTCCTCTTCCTCTCATACCAAAGGTACTGAGGATAATAAGGAGAAGAGGAGTAAGAACTATACTCATTGTTCCGGATTGGCCAAGAAGAGCTTGGTACCCGGAACTTCAAGAAATGATGTCCGAGGACCCATGGCCTCTGCCGCTCAGACAGGACCTGCTGCAGCAGGGGCCCTGTCTGTTCCAAGACTTACCGCGGCTGCGTTTGACGGCATGGCGGTTGAACACCGGATCCTGAAGGAAAAGGGTATTCCGGAGGAAGTTATTCCTACGCTGATTAAAGCTAGGAAAGAAGTAACCGCAAATCATTATCACCGCATATGGCGAAAATATGTTGCGTGGTGTGAGGCCAGGAAGGCCCCAACGGAGGAATTTCAGCTGGGCCGTTTCCTGCACTTCCTACAGTCAGGGGTGACTATGGGCCTAAAATTGGGTTCCATTAAGGTCCAGATTTCGGCTCTATCGATTTTCTTCCAGAGAGAACTGGCTTCACTACCTGAAGTTCAGACTTTTGTTAAGGGAGTGCTGCATATTCAGCCCCCTTTTGTGCCTCCAGTGCCACCTTGGGATCTCAACGTGGTGTTGGATTTCCTAAAGTCACATTGGTTTGAGCCACTTAAAACCGTGGAATTGAAATATCTCACGTGGAAAGTGGTCATGTTGTTGGCCTTGGCTTCGGCCAGGCGTGTGTCAGAATTGGCGGCTTTGTCATGTAAAAGCCCTTATCTGATTTTCCATATGGATAGGGCAGAATTGAGGACTCGTCCCCAGTTTCTTCCTAAAGTGGTATCAGCTTTTCATCTGAACCAACCTATCGTGGTGCCTGCGGCTACTACAGACTTGGAGGCTTCCAAGTTGTTGGACGTAGTCAGGGCCCTGAAAATCTATGTTTCCAGGACAGCTGGAGTCAGAAAGACTGACTCGCTATTTATCCTGTATGTGCCCAACAAGTTGGGTGCACCTGCTTCAAAGCAGACTATTGCTCGCTGGATCTGTAGTACGATTCAGCTTGCACATTCTGCGGCTGGACTGCCGCATCCTAAATCAGTAAAACCCCATTCCACGAGGAAGGTGGGCTCTTCTTGGGCGGCTGCCCGAGGGGTCTCGGCTCTACAACTTTGCCGAGCAGCTACTTGGTCGGGGTCAAACACGTTTGCTAAATTCTACAAGTTTGACACCCTGGCTGAGGAGGACCTAGAGTTTGCCCATTCGGTGCTGCAGAGTCATCCGCACTCTCCCGCCCGTTTGGGAGCTTTGGTATAATCCCCATGGTCCTTACGGAGTCCCAGCATCCACTTAGGACGTTAGAGAAAATAAGAATTTACTCACCGGTAATTCTATTTCTCGTAGTCCGTAGTGGATGCTGGGCGCCCATCCCAAGTGCGGATTGTCTGCAATACTTGTATATAGTTATTGCCTAACTAAAGGGTTATTGTTGAGCCATCTGTTGAGAGGCTCAGTTGTTATCATACTGTTAACTGGGTATTGTATCACGAGTTATACGGTGTGATTGGTGTGGCTGGTATGAGTCTTACCCGGGATTCAAAATCCTTCCTTATTGTGTCAGCTCTTCCGGGCACAGTATCCTAACTGAGGTCTGGAGGAGGGTCATAGTGGGAGGAGCCAGTGCACACCAGTAGTCTAAAGCTTTCTTTTAGTTGTGCCCAGTCTCCTGCGGAGCCGCTATTCCCCATGGTCCTTACGGAGTCCCAGCATCCACTACGGACTACGAGAAATAGAATTACCGGTGAGTAAATTCTTATTTTCTCAAACCTGTAATGATTGGCTGGGGGCGTTATCACCTTCCATTTATCACTGCTTTATCACTTCTCCAGGCTTAATACATCTGCCCCAATGTTAGGAAGCGCCATCTTCCAACACCATTCTTAATATGCCCTTGTATCCTTTGGGGTCACGGGGATAGACCCTGAGTGTTGCCAGAGGCTGCCCTCTTATACACATTTACTTGAAGCACCTTATTTTCTCATTTCTCTTAGTATCAATGTAAATATAAATCAGTGGTTCCCAAACTTTCTAGAATCACGGTGCCCTATAGTATCAACATTTTTTTTCACAGCATCGGTAGGCCACACGATTCTTATTGAGAAATGTAAAAATATATATAATTAAGTAACTTGTGCTTAGGTTCATTTAAGTGGTGGTGAACAGGGTTGTGCTTCTGTTTGTTTACATATGTTAGCAGCCGCCAGCACTGGTTTCGCCTATCAGATTAACCATAAATAATTTGATTTGGTGCTGGACCACCAACCAATGGCACCTCTGCATGTACCCCAGGGAACCACATCTCCCAGTTTGGGAACCACTGCTGTAAATGATTGATGATTGTGGTGTGCTTGGATCAGTGTGGTAAATGATAGTGTTTAAGGTGCGTATCATCAATGCCCATACTTACCAACTCTCCCTGAATGTCAGGGAGACTCCCTGATTGTACCTTACTACCATTATGTAGCTGATATTTCTGCTGCGGGGTACACTGGGCTCCACAAGGATTAACATCGGGGTGTAGAGTAGGATCTTGATCCGAGGTACCAACAGGCTCAAAGCTTTTGACTGTTCCCAAGATGCACAGCGCCGCCTCCTCTATAATCCCGCCCCCATGCACAGGAGCTCAGTTTGTAAGTTGGTGCCATGCAGTATGTAGGCACTTAACAGGAGGGCTGCCTGAGGCAGTCCATTGATAGCTTAGATGACTGAAAGAAGAAGATTTTTCTACAAAAGACTTCAAGGGCTGCAGCAGGCAAAGTCACACAGACTTTTCTGTTTGCAGCTCCCTCACCCCCAGCGGCGCTGTATACTCCCGCGCCCTGGTTGCAGGGTCACTGCAGCGGAGGCGCCGGTTCCTTCTAAACGTGAGTCACACACACGCCGCCGTCCTCCCGGATCGTGGGGCCGCAGCTACGGGGGAGGTAAGGGGTTTCACTAGCCACCAGGGACACTCATGGGCACAGGTCTGGGGGGATTTTATTTGTACAAATACTACGTTTTAAGATGCCCGCAGCGCCCGGTGGGGATGCCAGCAGGGGGAGCAGGTCGGGCCTGTGGCCCCTCCCCCCAGCCCCAGGGTGCTATTTCTATGAATGTTCCCGCCCTGGAGCTGCTTTCCTCTCCTCCACTCCCGACCAGCGGCCATCACAGATAAGCTGAGCTGTTCCTGGGACTGCTGGGGCAAATCCTCCTCTGTAGAATCGCCTGATTGCCAGTGCTGTGTTTCCTACAGGACACTTAAGTATTCTACCTGTCACTGGGACAGTGTTAGTTAAGAAAGAGTGCATACATTCAGGGTTGTGTGGTACAAACGCCCTGTGATATACATCCAGTCTTTACTGTGTTGGTTATATTTATTGTTTACACATATAGCCATACTGAGTATTACTTTGTATTGCTGGTCCAGTGTAGTTTTATGGTGCATAATTTCTGCATGGTACGCTTGTGACTATATATGTGTGTGTGCATGTAGCTGCTGCGTGGTATTTCACTCAGCGTGCTACTCCTATATTGCTAAACCTGAGGGGGCTAAGTGTATCTGGTGTCTTTTTGTTTAATATAGGATTGTATCACAAGATATACCTGCTGTGTATTGTTGCTTGTGATTTATAGTCACCATATACGTTTATATCTCTTGAACTCCCGGTCTGTGCTGTCATAGTCGCAATTCACAGGTGCTCTTGCTAGGTATATTGCTGCTACAACTTGTACCAGGTTGCCCGATATTGTGTACATCGTTATGTCTGCTACATGTGGCAACGATGCTGGGGCTTCTCCCACATTGCGTGGTAGTGAGGCCGCGGAGGTAATGGAGGATAATATGGCAGCTGAGAGTTCAGGTTCAGGGGGTTCTTTACCCCCCAGTGGGTTGGTAGCACCTGGGGCTTCACAGGACCCACCTTGGGCTACATTTTCCACGCTGTTAAACACGCTTATAACTAAATTGGCGCCCCCTGTGGGACCACCTGTGCCACTGCAGCAGTTTATGGTCCCTGCTATTAATCTGCCATGGGCAGTTCAAATCTCCACTCAAATCTCCGACTTCTAGGTTTTGCCCAGGAATGGTTGATGACCACTTCAGATACCTGGGTGAGGGAAGTTGTCGCTCGAAGTTACGCCATACCCTTCAAGAATCGTCCCCCTCATCAATTTTGCCTGACAGATGTGCCTCTGGATCCGGCAAAAGCAAACACTTTGCACTCGGTGGTACATTCCCTCCTGACCACAGGAGTGGTAGTACAGGTGCCTCTGGCTCAGAGAGGCAAGGGGGTACTATTCACCGCTGTTCCTAGTCCTGAAACCAAATGGGTCCTCGCGGCCCATTCTCAATCTGATATCCTCGAACAAGCATGTGTGGGTCTCCAAGTTTCGTATGGAAACGCTGCGCTCTATTGTTCTGGCCTTGGAGCCTGGGGACTGTATGGTCTCCCTGGACATACAGGATGCCTACCTACATATTCCTATTGCGGTATCTCATCAGCAGTACCTGAGGTTTGCGGTGGGCAACCTTCATTACCAATTTCAGGCGTTACCCTTTGGTTTGACAACGGCTCCCCGAGTTTTCACCAAAGTTATGGTGGTCATGACGGCTACACTCCGCCATCAAGGGGTCAGGATCCTACCGTACTTGGACGATTTGTTGATCCTGGCAAATTCCCCAGAACTTCTCCTGTGTCATTTCGATCTGACGGTCCAGTGCATGAAAGCCCACGGGTGGCTGATCAACTGGAAGAAATCCTCCCTGGTTCCTGCTCGGAGCATGATACATCTGGGAGCGTTATTGGACACTCACAACCAACAGTTGTTCCTGTCTCAGGAGAAAGTCCTGAAGCTTCAGGACAGGATACGATGCTTCCTATCTCGTCCGCAAGTGTCGATACATTCGGCAATGCAAGTGCTGGGTCTCATGGTGTCTGCTTTCGACATGGTGGAGTATGCTCAATTCCACTCTCGCCCTCTGCAGAAGTTAATTCTGACCAAGTGGGACGGCCTGCCTCACCGGATCAGATCTCTCATGATCTTATTGTCTCCGGAGGTCCGCCTGTCACTGAGCTGGTGGCTTCAGGACCAACAATTGAGCAGGGGCCGTCCCTTCTGGATATCCAACTGGGTCCTTCTGCTGATGGATGCCAGTCTAAGAGGTTGGGGCACGGTGTTGGAACAACACTCTCTTCAGGGTCGGTGGACCAAGGAGGAGTCTCTGATCCCGATCAATATTCTGGAACTGTGGGCAGTGTTCAACGCGTTGACAATGGCCCAGCATCTAATACAGAACAGACCTGTTCAAGTGCAGTCGGACAATGCCACCACGGTGGCGTACATAAATCATCAGGGCGGCACTTGAAGCCGCATGGCAATGAGGGAAGTATCACGGATTCTTCAGTGGGCGGAGCGCCATCTGCCGGTCATATCCGCAGTGTTCATTCCGGGCACCCTGAACTGGGAAGCGGACTATCTCAGTCGTCAAGACGTACACGCGGGAGAGTGGAGCCTCCATCCGGAGGTGTTTCAACTTCTAGGGGACACGTGGGGTCTTCTAGATGTGGATCTGATGGCATCTCGACACAATCACAAGGTTCCAGTCTTCGGAGCAAGGACAAGGGATCCTCAAGCTGCATTCGTGGACGCTCTGGCAATTCCATGGAACTTTCAGCTACCGTATGTGTTCCCTCCGGTGTCACTCCTGCCCAGAGTAATACGGAAGTTCAAGCAAGAAGAAGGAAACCTGCTTCTGGTCGCTCCAGCGTGACCCAGACGGCACTGGTTCTCCGATCTACTGGGTCTCTCGTGGGATCGTCCCCTTCTACTTCCGCAATGACCACACCACCTCGTTCAGGGCCCTTGTGTTTACCAGGACTTGGCCCGTTTGGCTTTGACGGCATGGCTCTTGAAGCTTCCGTCCTGAGGGCCAAGGGTTTTTCTGAGGTGGTCGTTCAAACTATGTTGAAGGCCCGTAAGCCGGCTTCTGCTCAGATCTACCATAGGATCTGGAATGCTTACTTTACTTGGTGTGCGTCTCACAATCATGACGTTTTCAAGTTTAGTACGGCCATACTATTGGCCTTTCTACAACAGGGCCTGGACTTAGGCCTGCGTCTGGCCTCCCTCAAGGTTCACATCTCTGCCTCGTCGGTTTGGTTTCAGAGAAAAATTGCTACCCTACTTGATGTTTTATACATTCACTCAGGGTGTGTTGCGGATTCAGCCTCCTTATGTACCACCTTTGGCCCCTTGGGACTTGTCGTGGTTTTGGAGGCCTTGCAAGAGTCTCCATTTGAGCCTCTTGCCTCTGCTGACCTTAAGTGGCTTTCCATTAAGGTCCTGTTCTTGCTGGCGATTGCTTAAGCTAGAAGGGTCTCGTACTTTGGTGCCTTATCCTGTAAGTCTCCCTATTTGATTTTTCACCATGACCGGGCGGTTCTTAGAACGCGGCCAGGTTATTTACCTAAGGTGGTGTCTTCCTTCCACCTTAACCAGGAAATTGTGGTTCCGGCCTTTAATTCTCCTGGGTTGTCTTCCAAAAAACGGTCTTTGGATGTGGTACGGGCTCTCCGTATCTATGTGAAGAGAACTTCCTCCATTAGGAAATCTGATTCTCTTTTTGTATTGTTTGGTTTTCACAAACGTGGCTGGCCTGCTTCCAAGCAGACACTGGCCAGATGGATTACAATGGTGATTGCGCATGCTTATGTACAGGCTGGTCGTCCGGTTCCTGTTACCATTAAAGCCCATTCTACTCGGTCGGTTGGACCTTCTTGGGTTGCCCACTGTGGTGCGACCCTTGAACAATTGTGCAAGGCGGCAACGTGGTCCTCAGGGAACACGTTTATAAGGTTCTATGCCTTCTATACCGCCGCTTCCCAGGATGCTTCCTTTGGACGCCGGGTTCTTGTGCCCGCTACAGTGCGTCCCCTCCCATAAGGAACTGCTTTAGGACATCCCCGATGTTAATCCTTGTGGAGCCCAGTGTACCCCGCAGCAGAAAACGAGATTTATGGTAAGAACTTACCGTTGTTAAATCTCTTTCTGCGAGGTACACTGGGCTCCACAAGGATTAACATTGGAGTGTAGAGTAGGATCTTGAACCGAGGCACCAACAGGCTGAGGGGGAGTGGGAGTATCCCATATCCAAATATTCCGAAATACGGAATATTCCGAAATACAGAATTTTTTGATAGAGACTGAGATAGTGAAACCTTTTGTTTTCTGATGGCTCAATGTACACAAACTTTGTTTAATACACAAGGTTATTAAAACTATTGTATTAAATGACCTTCAGGTTGCATGTATAAGGTTTATATGAAACATAAATGAATTGTGTGTATGTACACAAACTTTTGTTTCATGCACAAAGTTATTAAAAATATTGGCTAAAATTACCTTCAGGCTGTGTGTATAAGGTGTATATGAAAGATAAATGCATTCTGTGCTTAGACTTAGGTCCCATTGCCATGATATCTCATTATGTTATGCAATTATTCCAAAATACGGAAAAATCCGATATCCAAAATACTTCTGGTCCCAAGCATTTTGGATATGGGATACTCAACCTAATATATATATATATATATATATATATATTTAAAATGCTGTATGCTCGGCACTCACTCTGAAAAGATGGTGTATGCTGCGGTGCCCTCCTGGAGGCGAAGACCTCTAATGCACGGATAGGGGAGGGAGGCGGCACTCAAACAGGCTTGTATTGCAGTATAAAAAGGTCAATTTATTCCGACATGTTTCGGGGTAATCACCCCGTCCTCAGGGTCATCATGATGACCCTGAGGACGGGGTGATTACCCCGAAACATGTCGGAATAAATTGACCTTTTCATACTGCAATACAAGCCTGTTTGAGTGCCGCCTTCCTCCCCTATCCGTATATCTATCTATCTATCTATCTATCTATATATATATATATATATATATATATATATATCATATATATATATATCATATATATATATATATATATATATATATATATTTATTATATGCTGTTAAATTGTATTAAGTACATAATCGGTGATACAGCGCTTCACTTTTTCCACATTTTGTTATGTTACAGCCTTATTCCAAACTGGAATAAATAAATTTTTTCCCTCAAAATTCTACAGACAATACCCCATAATGACAACGTGGTAATGAGCGGTGCCTGGTTTCCTCCTAACATGACGCCTGGCATTCACACCAAAGAATTCAATCTTAGTTGCGAACACGAAAACCGCGTGGTATAAATTTTTGTCTGTGATAGTCGGATAGTGTAGATCCGTGTAGTAAATAGTCAGTTTCACGTTTACGCATTCTTAGCAATTGTTGATATAATTCTTCCACAGTATCAAGTGCTTCTGGAACAATGGGGGTCATTCCGAGTTGTTCGCTCGTTGCCGATTTTCGCAACGGAGCGATTAAGGCAAAAATGCGCATGCGCTAAGTATTTTAGCACAAAACTTAGTAGATTTACTCACGTCCGAACAAAGAATTTTCATCGTTGAAGTGATCGGAGTGTGATTGACAGGAAGTGGGTGTTTCTGGGCGGAAACTGACCGTTTTCTGGGAGTGTGCGGAAAAACACAGGCATGCCAGGATAAAACGCGGGAGTGTCTGGAGAAACGGGGGAGTGGCTGACCGAACGCAGGGCATGTTTGTGACGTCAAACCAGGAATGAAACGGGCTGAGCTGATCGCAGTGTAGTAGTAAGTCTCGAGCTACTCAGAAACTGCTAAGAATTTTCTATTCGCAATTCTGCTAAGCTAAGATACACTCCCAGAGGGCGGCGGCCTAGCGTGTGCAATGCTGCTAAAATCTGCTAGCGAGCGAACAACTCGGAATGACCCCCAATATCCTCAGCGAACAAGATACATTCAGCT
The DNA here is from genome assembly GCF_028390025.1 of Pseudophryne corroboree. Lineage (NCBI taxonomy): Eukaryota > Metazoa > Chordata > Amphibia > Anura > Myobatrachidae > Pseudophryne > Pseudophryne corroboree. The sequence goes on along the minus strand of NC_086446.1, from coordinate 422,459,597 downwards.
TGCGCTTTGCTAAACCTCAGGGTGTCCCCCGGTTGTAAACATAAAGCTGCAAATGCAGCCATATCACCACCACCATGTTTAGTGCTTTCCATTGTGAATATAGGCCCTCATTCCGAGTTGTTCGCTCGCAAGCTGCTTTTAGCAGCTTTGCACACGCTAAGCCGCCGCCTACTGGGAGTGAATCTTAGCTTAGCAAAATTGCGAACGAAAGATACGCAATATTGCGAAAAGACTTCTCTGTGCAGTTTCTGAGTAGCTCAAGACTTACTCTTCCAGTGCGATCAGTTTAGTGCTTGTCGTTCCTGGTTTGACGTCACAAACACACCCAGCGTTCGCCCAGACACTCCTCCGTTTCTCCAGCCACTCCCGCGTTTTTCCCAGAAACGGCAGCGTTTTTTCACACACTCCCATAAAACGGCCAGTTTCCGCCCAGAAACACCCACTTCCTGTCAATCACACAACGATCACCAGAACGAAGAAAAAACCTCGTAATGTCGTGAGTAAAATACCAAACTTCTTAGCAAAATTACTTGGCGCAGTCGCAGTGTGAACATTGCGCATGCGCAATTAGCGGAAAATCGCTGCGATGCGAAGAAAATTACCGAGCGAACAACTCGGAATGAGGGCCATAGTGCAATATTCCGAGCCTTATATCAGTATAGAAGGCGTAAAAGATTGTAGGTGCCTTGATACTATGGGGAAGCTCCCCACCAATGCAGATATGTATACACAATCCGGCACCCAGATCATTATAGCAAATACCTTTGTGCCTTTGCTACAAAATGCTGTCACAATAACGTCAAGAACGAGAGTTCAAAACACAGCACGGCACTCCAGAATTTTTCAAATGATTATATTGATAAAAAACTATATCTCTCACCCATATTGGCAAACAAATGCACCACCATGTCAATGCGGCATTTCGGAGTCGCGGTGGACCCCTTCCTCAGGACAATTGGCGGGTGGGGAACACACAGACAAATGGTCCCTCTTACCTTATAAAGCTTAAACACACTGAGTAAGAAAGTCCGCGCTGGGAGTCAGGAGTGCGTGGCCGCGGACCCGGAAGTTGCGTGTGGATGACATCCCAGCACCAAGCCGGTTGTCAACTCACCCGGAGATAACCAAGACAATAACCAAGCGCGTCAAGTATATAGCGTTAATACAAAAACTGGCAATGTATAGAATCCCATGACTACAACATAGAAATTGACATGGTGGTGCATTTGTTTGCCAATATTTGTGAGAGATATCATTTTTTTTATCAATGTAATAATTCGAAAAATTCATGAGTGCCATGCTGTGTTTTGAACTCGAATTCTTTACATTATTGTGACATATATATGTGTGTGTGTGTGTGTGTGTGTATTTGTGAGAACGTGGACATTTATGTATTTATTTATTTATTAACAGTTTCTTATATAGCACAGAAAATTCCGCTGCGTTTTACAATTGGACACAATGATACAACAAAACTGGGTAATAAACAAAAAGTCAGAGGTAGGTAGGCCCTGCTCACAAGCTTACAATCCATAGGGAAATAGGCATTGATACACAAGGAAAGACATTATATATTGCATATTTGTCCACCGAATTGCAAAGGTTCTAGGTGGGATGCATGATATCACATCACAGCAATGATGAACCCTGGTCAGAAAGAAGAGAAAGTGGAGGATATGTGCGGACTGTACAGTGGGGATATAATCGGATAGGAAAGCTTATGAAGGTTGAGTGAGCGGTTCTGAAATGTGGTAAGCTAGCCTGAAGAGGTGAGTTTTCAGGGAATGTTTGGAGACTAGGGGAGAGGCTTATTGTGCGTGGTAGGGCATTCCACAGAGTGGGTGCAGCCCGAAGAAGTCCTGCAATCGTGCATGAGAGCAAGTAATGAGTGTGGATGAGAGACATAGATCTTGTGAAGATCGGAGAGGTTGGGTTGGGAGATATTTTGAGATGAGCGAAGAGATGTCCATTGGTGTAGTATGGTTAATGGCCTTATGTGTGAGTAAAAGTAATTTATATTGAATACGGTAGAATACAGGTAACCAATGGAGGGACTGACAGAGTGGATCTGTAGACAATGAACGTCTAGCAAGAAAGATTAGCCTCGCAGATGCATTCAGAATAGATTGTAGTGGTGAGAGTCTCTTTTTGGTAAGACCAATAAGAAGACTAATGCAATAATCAATGCGGGAGATAATGGGGGTAATTCCAAGTTGATCGCAGCAGGAAATTTTTTAGCAGTTGGGCAAAACCATGTGCACTGCAGGGGAGGCAGATATAACATGTGCAGACAGAGTTAGATTTGGGTGGGTTATTTTGTTTTTGTGCAGGGTAAATACTGGCTGCTTTATTTTTACACTGCAATTTAGATTGCAGATTGAACACACCACACCCAAATCTAACTCTCTCTGCACATGTTATATCTGCCTCCCCTGCAGTGCACATGGGCCCTCATTCCGAGTTGTTCGCTCGCAAGCGGATTTTAGCAGATTTGCTCATGCTAAGCCGCCGCCTACTGGGAGTGAATCTTAGCATCTTAAAATTGCGAACGATGTATTCGCAATATTGCGATTACACACCTCGTAGCAGTTTCTGAGTAGCTCCAGACTTACTCGGCATCTGCGATCATTTCACTGCTTGTCGTTCCTGGTTTGACGTCACAAACACACCCAGCGTTCGCCCAGACACTCCTCCGTTTCTCCGGCCACTCCTGCGTTTTTCCGGAAACGGTAGCGTTTTTTCCCACACGCCCATAAAACGGCCAGTTTCCGCCCAGTAACACCCATTTCCTGTCAATCACATTACGATCGCCAGAACGATGAATAAGCCGTGAGTAAAATTCCTAACTGCATAGCAAATTTACTTGGCGCAGTCGCAGTGCGGACATTGCGCATGCGCATTAAGCGGAAAATCGCTGCGATGCGAAGATTTTTACCGAGCGAACAACTCGGAATGAGGGCCATGGTTTTGCCCAACTGCTAAAAAATTTCCTGCTGCGATCAACTTGGAATTACCCCCAATGAGAGCATGGATTATAGTTTTTGCAGTGTCTTGTGTAAGGTATGGTCGTATTTTGGATATTTTTTTTAGATGCATGTAACATGATCTTGAGACAGATTGAATGTGGGGAGCAAAGGACAGTTCCGAGTCAAGTATGACACATAGGCAGCGAGCTTGTGGGGTAGGATTGATTGTTGAGTTCTCAACAGTGATAGAGATATCAGGTTGGTAACTACTATTGGCCGGTGGAAATATAAGTAGCTCTGTTTTGGAAATATTAAGTTTGAGGTGGCGAGATGACATCCAAGATGAAACAGCAGAAAGGCATTCAGTGATCCTGACCAATACAGACGGTGACAAATCTGGGGAGGATAGGTAGATTTGAGTATCATCTGCGTATAGATGATACTGAAATCCAAAAGAGCTGATTAGTTTACCAAGAGATGAGGTATAGATTGAGAAAAGCAGAGGACCTAAGACTGAGCCCTGCGGTACTCCAACTGAAAGAGGTAGTGAAGAGGAGGTAGATTCAGAGAAGCGAACACTGAAGGAGCGATTAGGTAGGATAGGAACCAAGAGAGGACTGTGTCTTTAAGATCTAGGGATTGTAGTGTTTGTATGAGAAGAAAATGTTCAACAGTGTCAAAAGCAGCAGAGAGATCTAGAAGAATAAGAAGTGAGTAATGGGCATTGGACTTTGCAGTGACTAGATAATTCACTACTTTAGTCAGTGCTGTCTCTGTGGAGTGCTGGGAATGAAAGCCTGACTGAAGTGGGTCAAATAAATTGTGTGTTTTAAGAAAGTGTGGCGGTCATTCCGAGTTGATCGCTAGCTGCCGTTGTTTGCAGCGCAGCGATCAGTGAAAAAAAGGCTAATCTGCGTATGCACCGCAATGCGCACGCGCGACGTACGGGTACAAAGAGCATTGTGGTTTTGCACAGGTTCTAGCAAAGCTTTCAGTCGCACTGCCGAACGCAGGAAGATTGGCATGAAGTGGGCGTTTCTGGGTGGCAACTGACCATTTTCAGGGAGTGCTTAGAAAAACGTAGGTGTGTCAGGAAAAACGCAGGCGTGGTTGGGCGAATGCTGGGCGGGTGTGTGACATCAAAAGCCGTCCCTCCGTCATTAGAATCAACGCACACGAAGAGTAACTACAGGGCTGGTCTTGTTTTGCACAAAAAGATTTTGCTGGCGCACTGCTGCACAAGCGTTCGCACTTCTGCAAAGCGAAAATACACTCCCCGGTGGGCGGCGACAATGCGTTTGCACGGCTGCTAAAAACAGCTAGCGAGCAATCAACTTGTAATGACCCCCTGTGTGAGGCGAGTGTAGGCAAGTCTCTCAAGTAGCTTGGAGAGGCATGGCAGCGGAGAGATGGGACCGTAGTTTGAGAGAGTGTTAGGGTCAGAATTTTTTTTTTCAGAATGGGAGTAATCACTCCATGCTTGTACAGAGAAGGAAAGATACCAGTAGAGAGAGAGAGAGAGATTACAGATGTTAGTTAAGGTTGGGATGAGCACAGGAGACAGAGATTTACTTACTTGTGAGGGTATAGGTTCAATGACATGGACTTATGTCGACATTGAACCTATCAACCTGTTCATAATGTCGATATTAACCATGTCTACATTCAGCATTTCCGCACTGATGTACTGTCGGTATGGTTGACGTGTCACAGTGTATTTTTAATGTGAGTGTTTCCTTATCCTAGCCCTAACAGTGGTCCTGACTCAGTGATGTGCGCTAATGCATTCGCAGCCTGAGACACCTACCGGCGGCGCCACATATCCCAGTACCTGAGTTCACACACACACACTGTGGCCCCGCAGATCCCAGCCC